>NC_058133.1:189681891-189689208 GCF_016433145.1 Gracilinanus agilis
GGGGAGGAGCGGAGAGGGGGCGAGGCGGGGTAGCGCCGGGATCGTACTCGCGCGCGCGCCCCCGCGAGCCCCTGGCGGGAGGAGAGCGGAGCCCAGGGCCCGAGCCCCGAGCCCCGGAGCCCGGAGCCCGGAGCCGTCACCCGGGAGTGGGGACGGAGCCGAGGGACTGCACGAGGTGGCGGCGGCGGCGGCGCTCGGAGCAAGAGAGCGAAGCCCGACGAGGCGAGGTAGGAGCCAGCCTGAGGAGAAGCGAGCGGGCGGGGCGGCCCCCGGCTTCGGGTAGCCTCGCTTTTGGGTCCCGCAGTCCGGCTCCCCTGCAGCTGCCGTCCTCTTGAGTCCTGCTGGGTCGTAGTTGTGGGGCTGAAGCTGGGCGTGCGGGGTTGGAAGCTGGTGCAGCAGGGAGCTGAGGACCGTGGCGAAGGAGGGGAGCGCGTGCGGAGTAGCAGGGGCTACTGGGGGGTGGGAGGAGGTGGGAGAGGGAACTGCGTCCCCCCCAAGTCAGCGCCCTCCACGTTGTTTGCAAGGTATGTCCAACCTCTGCTGCCACTCTCCTTCTGTGCCTAAAAGTCATAGCTATGTATGTGAGGCCCCTGAAGGATGAGTGCATGAGTGTGTGTGTTTTAGAGCTAAATGCATGTAGGACAAGCACCTTAGGAGGCAGTTAAAGAAGCAAACACTTTTGATAAAACTCTTGGGGATAAGGGAGCCTGGATCCCATTTCATGACCTGTCAGGCCCGGGCTTGGACATAGTGCAGTAGGACGTGATGTCTTACGCCACCCACATCCCCACACCCCCGGACTAAGGACTAAAGTGCCTGTTGCGGGTTGGGAATGGAGAATCTCTGAAAGGGAGACGTTATATGACAAAAGCTAGACTGACGCAGAGTGAATCTGGCAAGATGGTCAGGCTGCTCCAAAAAGGAGAGAACTTCTAAGGGGGCATATCCATAACCCTTGGTAGCTGGTTGGCCTTTTGGGAAAAGGAAATAATTAGGAAAGAGGGAGAAGAGAAGAGAGTCTGGAGGAATACAGCATTTATGAGATCAGCTAATCAATCTGTAAGCATTTATTAAGCACTTACGATTTGCTGGGCACTAAAAAGGTTACAATTCCCCGTCAACCACTGTCAGACCTTTTTGTGTTTTCCCCATGCACCTCTGACATCCTTGTTCTTAGGATAAGTGGATTTTCAAAATAATAAATGTTAGGTTTCTGTCCTACTGAGAATTCCTTCAGCAGTCTGTGGAATGTTTTGAAGGAGTATCTTTTGAATGTGCCAGCGTGTTTCTTTACATTGCCAACTATCATATTAGGCCTGTCCCATTCATTAGCCATTCCTGAATGTCGTTCATAATCTAGTCCAGTCCTAAGCTATTGGATAGTCATCTAGAACACAGTAAGCAGTCAGCTGTCTGAGTCCAGGTTATCCCAAATAATATTGTTTTTTACCATTCAATTTAAATAATAGAACATTACCATTCTTTTACACTATACTTACTGATTTGCTATGCCTACAAATGTATGGACATTTAACATTGACATAGATAAGAGACCAATGCCAGCCTTAGATATTTTCCTAAGTTTATTTCACAACATTCCATGGATGCCAGATTGCTTGTAATCATTTCAATTTGTGGAAGTCTATTGTTACCATTTATATTAAGGCTGTAGACTTTTCCTCCTAATTAGAAAATTATTAGACAAAATTATAATTCCTCTTTATGAAAGTAGTTTTGTTGTTCTTGTTGAAAATCATAAATGTAAACTGGAAGATGAAGGAAGTAGCAGTTGGTTATAAGGAGGAAAAAGATAATGATGTTAAAAAACACCTTTGGTTAGTTGATGTAATTCATTTTAAATGTCTACATTCAACTTGCATTGGCTTTTGGAAGATGGAATTTCTTTAGCTACTTGGTAAATATTAGAGTATGAGGAAAGGAAGGAGAAACTGTTTTTTAAAGTAAAACACCAAAAAAACGGTTGATTTCTATCATCAGCAGTTTGGGGATTGCATAACTTAGTGCTAAACTTTGCACAAAAAAGCTCCACTACTAAGCTAACTATACAAACTATCCCAGCTTCTCATTGTTTTTTGCATTGTCAGTATTCATATTCTTCCTGCAGCATATTGATATGGATTATACCAAGAAGAAAGCTCTTAAAAACTGCCTTTTTTTAAATGGAAATTTAATACTGTTTGGTATATAGGGGAAAAACAAAACAAAACAACATGCTATCATTGTTTGGGCTTTTGCAACATAAATATTTTGGTTAGTACTTCCTTTCTTCCTCTGACTTCTCATTTCATCTTACTCCTAATGGATTTTATTTATTTATTTATTTATGTTGGTATGTGAGAGCCTCCTCTAAATTACATTTCATAAACTGTCTGACCTGGTGTAAAAACATTTCTTCCTATTTTGGAACCTAAGGATTTTGTTCTTGTTAATATTAAAAAAAATTTTTAAAACATTGTTTATATTTAGTGAATAGTATTTCCCCCCCCCCCCCAGAATCCTTAATGGGTTTTATGCTGGCTCATTAATTTTTTTGGATTGCTTGTTGAATAGGTAGGTGATAGCTAGTCATTCTCATTTAAAACTGACAATGTTGTAATAAAAGGGTAAGTGGCATGTTCAGTGTTTTTAACTACAAGTTGTTGTTGGAATCAAAGGAAGCTCAACTCATTTTCTGCTCTATGTTTTATTTGCTTGACTGCCAAGAATCAATAATTTATAAAATTATTCACGTTTCTAGCAAATTCTGGCTACCAGTGGCACAAAATGAAAACTAGATTATTTTTCCTTTTCCATATTAGATACTAGATTACTATTATCATTCCTGTAAAAGGTACCAAGACAATAGCTTTTAAGAAAAATATTTTGAGGATCAATTTAAGATTATTAAAATCTTTAGAAGACAAACAATATACATTATATAATAAAATACTTTGAAAATGATTTGGATTAACGAAGGTACTTTTTAAAGGCATGCTAATGAAATTGTATTAGCTAAAGTTTTGCTGGATTTAAAGAGAATTTTCAAATGATTTTAGGAAATCAGAAGTTTTCCAGCATATGTTGAAAGTATGTGTTTTAGTTTCTGGGAACAAGAAAGACAAATTTACCTTTGTAGTTTCCACCAATCAGTATTATGTAAAAAAAGCAAGTAGCACAATAACAAAAAGAAATGTGACTTAAAACATTTAAATCTATTTTAGTTACATTGTCTTTGATAACAGAATATGTCTTTATGAAGTGTTTTATTAAGTATTCAGTGACCTTTAGCCATTGAAGGAAGCAATCCAATTTAGGGACTATTGTATATACAACAGTGGAGTTTTACTAACTATAAGTATTTTGTACATGTAGATTTCTTATTGGCTGAAGAAGACCCTCATTTTTTGGTGGTTTTTGATGTTATTTTCTGTTTTTGTTAGTTTAAGTCACACCCTTGACTTCCTTGGAAGGTATCTTTTGAGGTTTGGCTTCCTTTTTTTTTAAAGGTAATATTGGGGGTGGGAGTGCTTCCTGTTTTTATTTTCAAAATTAGGTCCACATGTTAGCCCTGTTATGTTTTTTATTTTGGGCCCATAAAGACTAACATCATATGTCATGTGATTGTTTTTGACGCATTGTATTGAGTAGCCTAAGCACCTGATAGGGAAGTTATAAATTCTTGAATCTATTCCCATTCCTATCACTAACTTAGGGCCTTGGTGGAGAGAATTCCTTTATACTGAAAAATAAGACTGAAGATAATTGTTTCCTAGGGGAATACTTTGAAAATTTAAAAAAAAAAACAACACCAAGGCATCATTAACATGTCGCCAGAGTCCTGAATATCAGAGATTTAGAGAGAAGGAAACACAATTATTATAGTGGAGTCATTTGATTTGAGCAGTGACTCTCAATCACTCAATCAAGAAAACATTAAGTGTTTACCATATGCCAGGCACTGGAAATGTAAATATTGTATGAAGAATGAAACAATCCCTAATCTCTTACATTTTATGGGTTAATTAGAGAGGAAGGGGAAAAGTTGAGAGAGTCATGAAAAGCTTTGTGTAGAAAGTGGTATACATACATATAGAAGAGAATGATCAGAAAAAGGAATACCATAAGTTCTGGTTTCTCTGACTTCCTAGTTGTTGCTGATAGAAGCTTCTAATATAGTGGTCTAACCTTTATATTATATTATTCAAGAATAAGCTTTGAGAAAGAGCCTCCTTGTTACATTGAACCAAGTGGTTTCTTCTTGCTTTTTATTTGCTAATATTATCTAAAATATTAGGACCAAATGAGCCTCTGAAGAAATAGACCCTCAAATATACCTGTAGGTTATGTGCACTTTAGCCCTCATAGCTGACATCATTGAAAAGAGTATTTCTGAATTATGCCACAGCCTATGCACAAAGGGGGTTAATAAATTATGGCTCTATTCTGAGCCTCTTCTTTTTTCTTTTCCTACCTCAGGAATCTCTCAGTAAAGGAGAGCATAATAAATTGTTGCATACAGGATGTTCCCTGCCTTTGGTTATTCATAATCATGGCTATATTACCATAATATGAAAAGTACTAATAGTGTAAGAACATTTGTTTAGTTGTTTTTTTTTTGTTTAGTTTTTTTAGCCTCTGGACAACCAATTTTAAATATCTACTGCTAGATTCTGCTTCCTTTACCTTTGGTGCTCTGAATAGTTCATCTAGTCTAAGTGTATATATGTATATTTTAAAACTTTTAAAGGCAGTGTGAATTTCCATGTACTACAATTCAGTTCTGAGCTGCCTGTGCTGATTCATTTTCTCATATTCAACTACTTAGGTATGGTTTGAGAATAGAAGTTAAATTCTCAGAAAATGTGACAACTTTCCTTTCTGAGTAGAGAAGAGTTGGGGAAGACAAGGGGAAATTACATTAATGATCCAATCAATTAGTGTTGGAATTAATTTGATGACTAATATTTTCAATGGCTATTGGGTCATTAAAAGTAGGACTTATAGCTATACCTTGAGATGATAGTTAGAGAAACCCATGTGTTTTTAGATGTTGTTTAATTTCCCCTCTTAGGGGATTTCTTTGCATATGGGAAATCAAGCCACAGTTACCACAAACAGCCACATCCATGATTTGCATTAAAAATAACTATTTGCCTCAGCAGGTCACAGCTTGATTTGCAATGAGTTCAACTGGGAAGGTATGCTAGTTACTCTAGAATAATTTTAAGGCATCTCTTTGATGTTCAGAAGTAATCAATAAACATTTATAAAGTGCTTAAAATGTGTCAGGCACTGTGCTGAGTGTGGGGGATATAAAAGGAGATAAGACAGTCTTTGCCTGCAAATTCATTCTTCTGTGAAATAATATTTACAGTTTTGCATCCTGGCTTAGGATGTACTCAGTCACCTTAACTGGTAAGGCAAAGACAGGGGTGTGATCTGAGGCATGTGAGCAAATGAGAACTCAAGGAGGTATTTATTTTATTTTTAAAAAATTTTATTTTCAATTCAAAATTCTCTCATTCTCTCAACCCCTTTTCCACCCATTGTAAGGGTAAGAAGAATCATTTGTTTTCTGTAAAGTATATTTCTTTATCTGTGGGCCAACATAGACTCTTCTGTTAGGAAGGAACTTTCTAACTTAGAATCATAGAATACATGAACTATAGAGGACCTTAGAAATCATTTTAGTCCAACACTCAAAGATGGTAACTTAAAATTGTGTGTGTGTGTGTGTGTGTGTGTGTGTGTGTGTGTGTGTGTGTGTGTTTACATTTGAGGGGCTTTTACTTTTTTCTTCATTAAAGTTTTTTTGAGGATTAAAATCTGTTTTTCTTTCTTCCCTCTTCTCTCATTTTCATTAAGCTAAGTGAATGCGCCTGTAATGGAAGTTGTATTAACAGCAACCTTAATTAATCTTACTTTCCACTCCTGGTAGGTAGTGGTTTCCCTTCTTGTATCACTGTAGACTTGCTCTAAAGTGGACACATAAGGAAAGAGTTAAAACCTATTTCCTTGGTTTCTGTTTATGAACAAAGGGATCAATTTCTGCCAATGTATGTTGGTTTGAGGTAAGGGGATTCATATGTTATACATGTTATTTAAGAGCATTTGAACCATATGTCACTGTAATCCATTTCCCCCTTCAGGTACACTATGGTGGCATCAATTGCTTCTTACTATTTCCCATAACAAGACCCTATATATCTTATCACTGTGCCTTTGTACAAATTGCCCCCCATATCTGAAATGCACTCCCTCTAGTTTCCTACATTAAGTTTTCTTGTTCTCTGCCCTCTCTCCCCAGATTGCCTTACCTCTTTAAGTTACTTTGTATCTATTTTATATATTCTTTATATATATATATATTTTTATGGCTGGGGAGACATTTATGTATGTGTATATAGCATACACATATTAGTTTGAGCTTATGTTCTAGACTGAGGGGGACAATATATATAAGTGTACATGTGTAAAAATATATGTGTATACATATTTATTTATATACACATATATAGGGGATATAGATACACATTAGCTCTTGAATTTATATTCTAGTCTGGGGAGACTGAGTGTATATTTCAGTAAATATATGTATGTGTGTATATATATGTTCATACATAAACATGTATACACATACATATATAGAGAGGATATAGAGACACATATATTAGCTCCTGAGTTTTAATACCCAGTGTGTATGTGTACATGTATAAACATGTACACACAAACATACATGTGTACTTCTATGTATATTCACACATATGCACATGTGGGGACATATAAATATACACAATCTCCCCAGACTAAGACATAAACTTCACAAGAAGAATTCTTAAAACAGAGGCTGGGGAAAAACAAACAAACAAACAAACAAACAAAAAACAGAGGCTAGCACCTAGTAGGTGCTTAATAAATGTTAGATGGTTGAATAATGTTCTTAAACTGAGTTATTTTCTTTTACCACTTATTTTCTTGCCATACATATTCCAGTTAGGTCTCCAGCTAGGTTTTAGGACTAAGCAAAGTAAAAAATTGTTCCCCCTATTTGGAGAGTTCAATGAATAAGCATTGTATAACACCAGTATAATCAGAGTGCATAAAGTGTAAAATTTACATAAACAAACAGATATTGATCCATCCAGGAGTGTCAAACTGTAACTTTTGACCAGATCTGAATTAACTTTGAATGTCAATAGAGTTGGGGAGGGAGACAGCTTTATGTGAAGAATCTCCAAATAAGAATTTCCTTTGGGGGGAGGGGGGGAGGAGAGAGAGAGAGAGAGAGAGAGAGAGAGAGAGAGAGAGAGAGAGAGA
>NC_058133.1:189689306-189723745 GCF_016433145.1 Gracilinanus agilis
ATGTGTATAAGAGACAGAGAGAGAGAGAGAGAGAGAGAGAGAGAGAGAGAGAGAGAGAGAGAGAGAGAGAGAGAGAGAGAGAAGTATTAAGAGGAATTTTCTAGACTTTAGTGATAAAAATTTAGAAAGTGTTACTACTGTTGGGATGTCTTTTCTTTAAAGCAGTAAATTAGTAAATCTGCCTTTTTGTTTTTTTCTAAAATTGGGAAACATTTTTGTCCTCTTTAAGAGTACAATTCAGTTCTGAGCTGCCTGTGCTGATTCATTTGGGGCAGCTGGGTAGCTCAGTGGATTGAGAGTCAGGCCTAGAGATGGGAAGTCCTAGGTTCAAATTCGGCCCCAGACACTTCCCAGCTGTGTGACCCTGGGCAAATCACTTGACCCCCATTGCCCACCCTTACCACTCTTCCACCAAGGAACCAATACACAGAAGTTAAGGGTTTAAAAAAAAAAAAGAGTATGTGAATGGCCATTAAATGAAACATATATAAAAAGTAACAAGTGACTGCCTATTCTGTTGAAGTATTGTAGCCTGGTGTTCCAAGTGTTGCTATAGGGCAGGGGTCCACAACCTTTTTGGCCATGAGAGCCATAAACGCCACATTTTTTAAAATGTAATTTCGTGAGAGCCGTACAGTGCTCACAGTGCCGCTCCTGTAACAGCACCTGAAAAAAATTTGACTTTATGGCTCCTGCAGAAAGAGCCAAAAGTTGCCAACCCCTGCTATAGGGTGAATTATACAAAGCGTTTCTAGTCATTGTGGAACTAGCAACAAAGTTTACTCATATGATTTGAATGCCTCTAGTTTTTTAAATCTTCATATTTTTTATTATCTTCTTGTTATTTCTAGGGAAAACGGTATGTTAACAGACCAAAAATGTATAACTTTCCAAAATAAAATTCTTAGTTCAAACATATCTTTAAAACACACTTATCTTTTTATTGTGAGGCAAGGGAGAATTATATTTAACCAAAAATAAAGCCAGTTGCCCTTTGAAGACTTTTCATGATTAGGCAATATGGATTCTGGTGGACAGAGATGAAATTTGCCAATATTCTCTCTCTCTCTCTCTCTCTCTCTCTTTCTCACCCTCCCTCCCCCTCTCTCCTTATTGTTCCTTTTATGCAACTGTATATGGAAGTCCTGGATTAGATATGTTTTAGAGGCAAAAGATGTCTTTGTTTAGAGTTCAAGTTTACATGTTAAGTGGCAGTATTAATTTTCTTGTACTGTATAGATGTTGGCCTAATTGTTCCACTCTTCTTCCTTTCGCTGTAGAGAGTATTATAACATAATAGTAAATTCTTAGCTTCCTGGATGACATAACTGCATTCAATAGGCTAAGTTGCTGATAAAGCATGATCCCTTGATCTTACAGCACCAGAAGAAAATAGAGACAGTTTTGTTAGAAAAAACAACTAACACATGTTTTGAAGGTGTGGTTCCTTAGGGTTAAAAAAACTAGTTGTTTGTAGTTTATGGCTTAAATTTTGCTCTGGAAATGTAATGTGGCAATTTAGAAGTATTGAACTATTGCTACCTCAAGATTAAAAACTAGTTTAGATATAACATAAATTTATGCTTTTAGTCAGCGTAAATAAGTACCCTTTTAATTAAAAAATCAAAATCATGTCATATTTTTGGATAAAATACCCATAAGTTTTTCAGTTAAGAACATTTCAGGAATAATAAAAAAAGTTTGTTGATATTTTTGTTGGTGGGGTGATATAATTTTGGTATATTTTGTGTTACCCAAAGTAGAATTTATGAAAGAAATATATTAAAGTTTACTTAATCCTATGAGAAATGTTCTAAAGTTTTTAGATAACTTTAAGCTCAAAAGTGATCCATTTCCTTAGTCTGACTATTGAGTACCTCATATTTTTATATGAAAGCTAGATGGAAACTACACTGCTTTACTCTCTATTCATGCTCATTTATTTTCCTTTCTTTTTGCAAATAGTGCTCATTTTCTAAAACTTTTAAAGGAAAATTTTGGCCTAGTTTATTTTAACCTTTAGCACCATTGAACATTAGTCTTATTATTTTTGGACTTTTTTTTCTCCATTTACATTTGAACTATTTTTCAACTTACCATGACACCCACTATAGCTTCTCAGCATGTAGATTTTTTTCTTGTAATTCCATTAGTCATATTTAATGACTTCTACAACCATCTATAATGGTATTCATTCGAGAATATCTGTTAGAGGAAACCTCCAGTATGAGGGACTTTTTATAATACATATGTCATTGCTAATTCCTAGGATTGGTACTTCGTATTCCTTTATTCTTCCTTAATTAAATTCATTATAACTGGCCTCTATGTAAAGGAAATTAAAATGTACTCAACATTTTTGCCTTTAGAGAAGGTAATTAAAGAATTAAAATAAGACCAAATTGATCTTTTGAAATATATTCTGTTTTGGAGCACAGTTACATAGATCAGATTTCTTCACAATCATATATTACATTTAGAATATCTTTGTGTTTAAAGGATTTCCAAGTCTCTCTCACTTTATGAATTCAGTAAAAATTTAGTATAATAAAGTATTTGTTTGTCCTGTTATTGGAGTTTATTGTAGTAGAATTTATCTGTTTATAGCATTTATCTTGAAAGGAGAGAGATTCAGAATCTAAAAAAACAAAAGTTGTACAATATCTTTATAAATGCCTCATAAACAATTAGACCTATTAAAGGGTCAACTAAAATTATGTAAAGGAAAATCAGTACTTTCATTTATAAAAGACAGACCTGTAAGTAAAGTTGCCAACTGGTAGGCATTTGAAAAGCTTATTGAGCCTTTTATCATGGGACTTGGTTTTGTAATGGGTTGTTTTTTGTTATGATTTTGGTAATCCTATGAGAGTTAATTGCATCCCAAATAATCTTAACATTATTATTTTATCTTATTTTTCTTATATTTTCTTATTTGATCTTAAGATTTTTCTTTTGAATTTCTTTCTCTTCTTTTTTTCCTTCTATCCCAATTTGATCATTTCATTCAATGCCAGATTGATTTGACTTATGTTTTTGTTTAATTGTTCTCACTTCATTGTGATAATGAACTTCTTTTAAAAAAGTTTTTCTATATGAGAATGTGTTATTTCTATTACAGTTCTTTTAAAGAAAAATGATAGTCTACATAAAAAGCATAAAATAACATATAGATATATGTGTATGTGTGTGTCCACCATTACCCTCCTCTTATGACTTTTTAATTTATTCTTACCATTATAGATCCATAGCTGGTAGTCCAACTCCCAGTATTTTATAGACAAGGAAAGTAATGCCAAGAAAGATGAAGCCACTTAACCCAAAACCATAGAAGGAATAAGTGACAGAGCCAGGATTTTAATCCAAGTTACATGAATTTGGATTCAGGTCTCTTTCCATAAAATTCTGTAGCTTGCTCCAGAAGTCACTTTTGTCTAAAGGAGTTGATGCTGATGTGGCCTATCAGTAACACCAATCCTAAAATACACAGAGACATACACACAGAGAAATATCTACCCTACTAGAAACCACTAGGGTCTCTGCCTCCTCCTGAAACCTCATCCCTGTGAACCATGGTCGATTCCCTCTCCTTACTACTCATCCCACTTGCTAGGCTTATCTTATCCTGGAGGAGTTTAGAGAGGGTCTTAGCCAGTGGCACAGGGATGGGAGGGCAAAAAAAAAAAGTTTTTATATAAGATTTTAAGGTTTTCAAATCATTTCATAAATACTTCATTTTATCTTCACACCCCATGCAGGTAGGTTCTGTTATAAACTCTATTATGCAAATAAGGAAACCGAGGTAAATAGAGGTTAGGTGACTTGCCCAGAATTACACAGCTAGTGTCTGATGCCATATTTTAATTTAGGGCTTCCTGTTTAGGGCCAAGGTTCTTTCTACTCTGCCACTTAGCTGAAGGAATATGTAAGTATTCCCAGGTGAAACTTGGAATGAATTTTCTTGAAAAAGCATCCAGTATGAGACTTTTTCTGTTCTTAAATACTGCTAGAATTATAAAATCTTACATTTGAAAGGAACCTCTGAAGTAATTTGTTTCAACCCATATATATGAAGTAAACTTTTTTTTTAAATTTACCTGGCAAATGTTTGAACTATCTTTAAGAAGATTAAATATGTTGAACCCAAAAGGAGTCTATTTTACTTTATAGAGCTCTGTTACAAATTCCTTATATTAATTGAGCTGAACTCTTCCTCTTTGCAACTAAAAAAATCCAAATCTTTTTTTTTTAAACCCTTACCTTCTGTCTTGGAGTTTAATACTTTGTATTGGCTGCAAGGCAGAAGAGTGGTAAGGGCTAGGCAATGGGGGTCAAGTGACTTGCCCAGGGTCACACAGCTAGGAAGTGGCTGAGGCCAGATTTGAACCTAGGACCTCCCGTCTCTAGGTCTGGCTCTCAATCCACTGAGCTACCCAGCTGCCCCCTCAAATCTCTTATCTTCTGTCTTAGAATTAATAATAAGTATCAGTTCCAAAACAGAAGAGTAGTAAGGGCTAGGTAAAGGGGGTGGGGGCTGTTAAGTGATTTGCCCAGGATCACATAGCTAAGAAGTATCTGAGACTAGATTTGAACCTAGGATCTCCCATCTCCAGGCCTATCTCCCTCCACTGAGCCATCTAGCTGCCACCATATTTGTAACTTTGATCCCTTGGTCCTAATTCTGGCTTCTGAAGTTGGGCAGATTAAGATAGTAAACCTCTTCTACATGATGGCCTTTCAAATATTTGAAAATACTTCTAATGAGCCTTCGTTTTTCCCCTCAACTTAAACATTCCTAGCTCTTTCCACCAATCTTCATATGAGGCGATTTAAATCTCTATTGCATCCTTATTGACTTCCTTTCATTATTTTCTAACCTGTCAATATCCTTCCTAAAATATGATATACAGAATTGGAGACAGTACTTCAAATGCAATCTGACCAAAGCAGGCCTAGTACAGCAGAATTATCCCCTTTCTGGATCTGAATATTTTATTTCTATTAATATAGCCCAAGGTTGAATTAGCTTTTTTTTCTGTCTGTTATGTCACTGTGAAGTCATATTGTGCTTCCATTCCATTTTAGCTAACTTCACATAAACTATTACTCAGGTATGTTTCTCCAATTCTCTTCATGTGTAAGGTTGATGTTTTTACCCCAAGTGCTAAACTTTGCGCTCATCCCTGTTAAGTTGTATCTTTGTAGATCCAGCCTAAATTTTGATATTTTTATTTATACTAAATTTTTAATGTGATCACTTTAATTTAAAAAAACTTTTTGGAAAGTTGAATGGCTATATGCCCCCTAAAAGGTTTTATCTATATCTGTTGCATATACCACAATAAATTAACTGAATTAGTGATCAAAATACTTTTTCCATGAGAGTTTTTAAATTTTATTTGTTTCTGTCACTTATTTTGAAAGCTTTTTAATGCTTAGCTTTATGTCATCTGTGTGATAAAAATACTGTATTTATATTCATCTAAGTCATTGATAAAAATGATGACTATAGAGAGTTAAAAATGAAATAGATAAAAATTACTATTATGATTCAGTTTGTTATTGGCTAAATAGCATTTTGTGGACTGGCTTGGAAACTTTTCCACCCTTTATAGAATTGTTTTGTGGGAAAGTGATTTGAGTTCCAAACAGCCAGTTTAAAAATTAATCTTTGGGGGCAGCTGGGTAGCTCAGTGGAGTGAGAGTCAGGCCTAGAGACGGGAGGTCCTAGGTTCAAATCTGGCCTCAGCCACTTCCCAGCTGTGTGACCCTGGGCAAGTCACTTGACCCCCATTGCCCACCCTTACCAATCTTCCACCTATGAGACAATACAACGAAGTACAAGGGTTTAAAAAAAATTAATCTTTGGATTAAAACTCCATTAAAAAAAAGAGAATTCTCTGAATAATTTTAACAAAAAAGAACATTAGAGAAAATGCTGTTTCTTTACATGATATCAAATTCTACTTTATTTAATATCAACTTGCTCATATTTGAAATGAACAAAAAGGCATTTAATAAGTGTTTGATATATGTAAAATACTCTGCTGAGCACTGGGGTAACAAACAGAAAAACCTATTCCTTGCTATCAAGGACTTGACATTTAATGCCAAAACTTGGAAGGCATGTGGGAAAACTGGGACATAGATGCGTTGTTGGGGGAGTTGTGACCTGATTCAGTCATTCTGGAGAGCAATTTGGACTGATGTCCAAAGGACTGTAAAACAGTACATACCCTTCGATTCAATAATATCATTACTAGGTTTGTATCCCAAAGAAATAAAAAAAAAAAAGGAGAAAGACCTGTCTGCACAAAAATATTTAAAGCAGCTCTTTTTAGTATAGCAAAGGTTTGGAAAGTGAGGGGCTACCCATCAATTGGGGAATGGCTGAGTAAGTTATAGTATATGATTGTAATGTGCTCTGAGAGATGACAAACAGGAGGAGCTCAGAAAAACCTGAAAAAAGTTAAACGAACTGAAGCAGAGTGAAATAAGCAGAACGAGGAGAACATTGTATAGAGGCAGGAATATTTACAATGAACAGTTGGGCAGAAAAGCTATTCTACAGCAATTCAATGATCCAAAACTATTCCAAAGGACTCATTCTAAAGAATGTTGTCTGCTTCCAGAGAAAAAGAACTGAGTCTGAATCTAGACCAAAGCAAATTTTTTCACTTAATTTTTTTTTCTATTTGAGTTTCCTCCCACAAAAGGATTAATATGGAAAAATGTTTTACATGATTGCAGATGTAAAATCTGTATGAGATTGTTTACTATCTCAAAGGAATTGGGGGGTTGAGGGGAGGGAAAGAATTTGAGACAATATTCTTTGGAAAATGTTAGAAGCTGTTTTTACGTTAGATTGGGGGATAATATAATAAAAAATTTTATACCTCAAGGACTTAACATTTAGGGTTTGAGCTATAGGGTCAATGCTTAAAGGCTCAGTGGTTCTAAGATGTACATAGATAAGGCAGATTGTAATTAATCTTCTTTTCTTTTGATTGAACTATATGTTTCTGATGTTAAACCATTTAATAGTGTCAAGGACTTTGGTAGTCAAAACTTTTTTGTTGAACCCTCAGTAGCTATGGCTACATCATTTTTATTAGCAATTGCCTAGTTGCATCTCTATAAGGACTGCTCCCTTGAAAGATTTAAGAATTAAGAGTCCGGCTGAAAGCAGGGCTGTCTTGTCTGGAGAATGGTGCTGTTATTCCTTGGTCTCTTGGGCTTACCTGTCTCTTACTGAGAAATGGTTTGGTAGTTGGTAGTGGTGAAATGACAAATTCTGTTTTGCAAAGGGTTTCTCTAAATGCTGAATTAGCTCATCATATTTTATTTAATTTAAAATTTTTTATTTATTTTAAAATATTTTTCTATGGTTACATGATTTATGTTCTCTCCCTCCCCACTTCCAGAGCTGGCAAGCAATTCCACTTGGTTATACATGTGTTATCACTTGATACCTATTTCCATATTATTCATTTTTGTAATCGAGTAATCTTTTAAAACCAAAACCTCAATTCACATACTCATATAAACAAATGATATATCATGTTTTTCTTCTGCGTTTCTACTCCCACAGTTCTTTCTCTTGATGTGGATATCATTCTTTTTTTTTTTTTAACTCTTCCCTTCCCCCTTAGAATCAATACTATGTATTGGTTCCAAGGCAGAAGAGTGGTAAGAGCTAGGCAATGGGAGTTAAGTGACTTGTCCAGGGACACACCAATAGGAAGTGTCTGAGGCCAGATTTAAACCTAAGACCTCCCACCTCTAGGCCTGGCTCTCAATCTGCTGAGATACCCCAGCTGCCCCTATCATTCTTTCTCATAAATCCCTTGGGATTGTCCTGGATCATTGTATTGCTACTAGTAGCCAAGTTGATTACATTTGATCATTCCACACTGTTTCAGTTTCTGTGTACAATGTTCTCTTGTTTCTGCTCATTTCACTCATCAGTTCATGGAGGTCTTTCCAGTTCATATAGAAATCAAGCAGTTCATCATTTCTTATAGCACAATAGTATTCCATCACCATCATATGCCACAATTTGTTCAGACATTCCCCAATCAAGGGACACCCCCTAATTTTCCAATTTTTTTGCCACCACAAAGCTCATCATATTTTAAAATAATCTCTACTGCAATTTCTCTTTTGACAGTTTTTGGGAGGTATAGTAAATATGACTATAAAAAAAGCTTACAAGAAAAACCATAACTTAATTGATAGTAACGTTCACAGACATTTGCTGGAATCTAAATTGCTCCTTGAAATTTGACGTGGTTTGTAGAAGGGAAATTTTTCTGAGATATATATTTTCCTAAAAAATTTCTATGGATTTTTTGGTAGAGTATTTTAGGAAATAAAAATCTTTTTTGTTTCTCCAAAGTCTTGAAATTGAATTGATTTCACCCATAATAGATTTATCCTTCATAACTTTAGTTGGAAAGTGTCTTATGCTTAGCACTTCTCTTGAATGTAATGGTTCTTTCTCTTCCCTCACACTGACTCTTTCAAGTTATTTCCTCTGTTCTGAAGTTCTCTACAGTGTAGTTTTCTACAGTTCTGTAGTTCTCTACAGTGTACTGCAGCCCACCCTTCTACACATTAGAGATTAACTTCCAACTTCACTTTGAAGACAAGCCATTTGATGGAAGCTTCTTATTACTACTCCTTAGAACTTTGAAACTTCATCAAATCTCTTCTTCTCTTTCTCTCAGAGGAAGAAATGTTCTCAGTCCTTGGTGAAGCTAATCCTTCTCTCTATCCTGACCTTCCCTATTCCCACCCTTACTGGAATATTGCTTCAGCAGCCAAGTCTTTAATCTTGTAACTCTTCGATATCCTGTCCTTTCCACTGGTTATTCCTCTTTCTTTGACTTTCAGGATACCACAATCTCCTGGTTTTCTTCTTGTCTTTTTAATGGCCTTTTCTTTATCTACTTTGATGGTTTCTCTTCTAGATATAGCTCCTCCAAAAAGCCTGACCCCCCCCCCCCCCGACAAGTTTTGTCCTTTCTTATCTCTTTTCTCTCCATCCTCTCTTCCTTGGCAAATTCATTTATTCCATTACTTCATGCTTCATCTATCACCTGAATTCATATGATTTCTAAATCCATATGTCCAATCCAGACCTCTTTTCTAAATTCTAGAATTCTTAATTCTAAATTCTTAAATTCTAAATTCTCCCTAAGAACCAGTGGTACCTTTCCACCTAGATTTCCCCTTACCACTTCAAAAGCAAGTTTATTGGGGCAGTTGGGTAGCTCAGTGGATTGAGTCAGGCCTAAAGATATAGGTCCTAGGTTCAAATCTGGCCTCAGACACTTCTCAGCTGTGTGACCCTGGGCAAGTCACTTGACCCCCATTGCCCACCCTTACCAATCTTCCACCTATGAGACAATATACCGAAGTACAAGGGTTAAAAAAAAAAAAAGCAAGTTTATTATCTCTCCCTTAAAAATTGATTGGGCTTCTGATGTCACTGTCTTAGTGAATGATATTGTCATTCCCTTGTCTCCTATTTAAAGATATATGCTGTTTTGTTTTTTTAAACTCTCTTCCCTCTCCCTTATCTTGGTCATTCAGTTAGTTGCCTAGACTTCCCGATTTTTCAGTACTTCAAAATGTCCATAATTTCATTAGTGTAGGTTATCCTTTCATTGATGCAAATAATAATTCCTCCATACAATTATAAATGCTTTCTATTTGGTGGCAAAAAAAAAAAATCCTCACTTAATAGCCAGCCCTCTGGTAATGAGCTTCTCTGAACTAGCTAGATTGGTAAAAAAAAATTAGAATCTCAGAATTTCAAAGCTAAAAGGAACCTCAGAATTCTTGATCCAATACATTTCTGAAAAAGAATCCCCACTTCAACATGCCTGACTAGTAGTTAGTCAGACTTCACTTAAAGACCTCCATTGGAGAGGAATCCATTATTTCCTGAAGTTCTTCCAGTCCACTTTTGGTTGACTTAAATTGTTAGATCCTTGAATAACAGATGAGTCTTTTCTCCCTACCTTTCTATATTGGAAGTCTCTCTTTCTTAGTAGAACCATCTGGAACTTGTACATTGCTGACAGTCTTGGAGAATGCAGAATTACCTTGTGAACCCTCTAGCCCTCCCCATCACAGACGTCAGAAGTAGGACTTACATGGAGAGCTCTCAGTTCTATCTCCAGTATAATTTTTATACATCACCTCCCTTATTCCTATTCCTACTATCTTGTTAGTTTGTCATTACTACTTATCCAAACTGTTGCAACAGCTCTTTTATATTGCCTCTCCTTCCCTTCATACCTCTGTTAGATGAGGTTTTATACACAGATCTTCCCAACAACTTTCAGTGACTCTGCCTACCAACTAAAGTTAAAATACCCTATCTTGGGGACTTGAGGAAGTACTTCTACAGTTGCTTGGATATCTTCTAGCTTGCATTTCCTCTACTTTTTCCATTTAGTCTATATTTTTGTAAACTGGACATACCTCACATATTCCTATCTCCATGACTTTGTTTATATTGTTCTCTGTGCTTGTAATTCTACTTCCTTCCCCTTGAAATCCTATCTCTCCTTTAAAAGTCTAGCCCAGGTGATATACCTCCTTTAAAAGAAGCCCACCTGATTCCCCTTTGCTGTCTAGTTTGTAATACTTTTTCCTTTTTTGAACCTCATAGCACATTGTTCGTACTCTTATATGCTTTATTTGCATGATAGTTGTTTGCGTATACATTATATCCTTCTACTAAAATATAAGCTTCGTGTCTTGTCCAACATTGTGTCCCCCTCAGGGTCCGGTCTAGTGCTCTACAAGGTACTGGTAAGATTGATTTGAATGGTGACTAGGTATACCAACTTCTGAAGGTACTGGAGCCTCTGAAACGATCTGGAACTGGAAATAGGGAGCTTCAGATTTGGCCTTGTCCAGAAGTCTTATATGTCACTAGGTAGACTCTAAACCTTATAGCCCTCATTCCCAGATGGCTAGCTTTCCTTCTTTTTTATATCTTTGCTGAAAACACCTTTAAAGCATATCTAGAGACTTTTGAAGAGCCAAGTGTAAGAGTAATTGTTACCCTTGACATTGGCAGAAATGCTGCACTGTTAAATCAGATACTTGGTAGCTTGGACTATTTGGAAACTGTTTTAAGATGTGTGTATGTGTGTGTGTATATATATATATGTCTGTGTGTATATGTATACCTTAAATATATATATTTAATATATTGATATACATATACATTTAAACCCTTAGCTTGTCAGCATCAATAATGATGTGTCAAGTTCCAAGGCATAAAAGTGGTAGGGGCTAAGCAGTTGGGGTTAAGTGACTTGCCCAGGGTCACATAGCTACCTAAGGTAGGTATTTTAAAATGTTATCAAAGAAATTTTATTAAGAATATTTAAAGTATCCACTTTTTGATGGCTGTGATCAATCTGCTGAAAGAACTTAGACTCCTAACAAATAGGGAATATTAATAGTTTATAGACATAAAGAGAAACTTTTTAACCACAATATGTCGCTACTTTAAAGATGTATTACTAGGAATCTTGGAGTCTTTTGTTCTGAAATTCATATCAAATTCTACAAAATACATAGTACTGAATTTTTAAAAATTCAGTGATCATTCTCTGGGGCTTCGAAGTCTTTTCATTATACAAAGATTATGTTCAAGTTTATGTGTGTGTGTTTGTATATGTTATAGTGGATTCATATGTTTTACTTAGTTGGGCAAATGCTTTCTAACTTTCTCCTATTGTGTACTTCATTATTTGTAAGTAGAAATTTGAGTTCTCTGGTCAGTTTTGAAATTTGTGATCTGTGTTTTTTTGGTGGGGATTGGATCTGAAAATTATCTCCCAAAGATGTGTAGTTTTTATTGTTTGATTGTGATGAGCATAGAGGATTATCTTCATAATTAAATTGTATATCCAGAACTAAAGCTGGTCTAATCATACTAAAATGATCTTAACCCTTAGAATCCTATGATTAAAACAGGTCTGTTTTGCATAAACTATGTCTCAGTAAAGATGATCAATCTTCATCAGGGATTAACAGATGTCCTAGTTTAATCAGAAATAGCTCTGATACTAAGGAGCTTTCATAGAAGCAGGTCATATCCCAGGGATCAGCCTGATTTTATTATATTCCTTTACAGTCTTTCAGGAGTCTCCTAAAGTGGGGCAATAGCTACTATATTTGTTTATCTCCAAGCTTCTGTGATATTAAGGTTTTGTTCTTTCTGCTGGCGTAAGAGAGTTATAGAAAAACAATTTTTTAAACCAGAAATTAATGGCATGCTATTTATTTCATTTATTATTAGAACTTTCAAGAGTGTGTGTCATTTGTTTGCTGTAAGGACAGTCTGGTTAAATTTGTCTTTGTTAGCAAGATGTTTGTCAGAATCTAGAATCTAAAGAAAAGTTACTGCTGACCATTGAAGGAGCCTCCTGTCCTTTCCGTCTGCATTTAAATGTTGCAATAGAGGGAATTAGATGGATGTTTCTTCAAGCATCAGGAAGATAAAATCTTTTCTTCCTAAGATGGGCTTCTTGCATTTAAGATAGCTAGAGTGAGATGAAAGTGTCCTTTTGGAGGATGTGGAAGGGGAGTGGTTCTTTTTTGTTAGGAAGCTAAAAATAATTCAGGCAAAAGGTAAATTTTTGGTATGCTTGAGTTTAACTTCATAAGTACAAGATGGGAAAAGTGTAACTAATGAACTTGAATGAGCAAGACCTGAGGTTTTTGATGGGCTGCAAGCTCAATATGAGATGACAGTGCAAACTGGCACCACAGAAAATCTAATGTTATCTTGGGTTTCATTAAAAGAGGTTTAATTCTCAGAGGGGGGTACATATTAACCTGTTGTACACTTAACTTGTCAAACCACATCTAGAAGCATTAAGTTCTAGGCCCCACATTTTAGGATGCCTTTGATAAACTTGAGAACATTCAGAGGAGGCAACCAGAATGGTGGAAGGCCTTGGAATAATATCTTGAGGATCAGTTGAAGGAAATGAGGATGGAGAGAAGATGATTTAGGGGTAATATGTAGTTATCTTCAAATATTTGAAGAATTGTTTGGGGTTAGATAGAATAGACTGTTTTTACTTCGTTCCAACAGTGGGTGGAAAATGTAAAAAGGCAAATTGCATCTCATAAAGAAGCAGTATAACAATTTGATCTCTCCTAGTATCTGCATTAAATGGGCTGCTTCCTAAAGGTTCCCCCTCACTTGACGTCTTTAAGGAAAGGACGAATGAGATCACTTGTTGAGGAATATTATGGAAGAGATTTTTGTTCAGGTAAAATTGTACTGAATGGTCCTTTTTAATCCTCATATTTTATGATGAAAAGGAAAACATTTGAATTTATGCTGAAACCAAAGAGATGGTAGCAGGATCTTTTTTTGACTTGACCCTTTGCTTGGGGGAATTAACTTGATAGTCTCTTCTTATCCCTGGATAGGTTAGGAAATCAATTGGATTCCTCTTTTGTTCCCAATTTCTTTTCAGTGGTGAAAGCACAATAAATATCCAAAGAGAGGTTAATTCAACAGCTAGTCACTTAGTCCCCAGGGTGTTATTAAGGCTTTAGAAAATGTGATGTCTAATCTGTATGTCTGCAGGTTTATCTCTTCCAGGTCTTTCTGATAGATCTGAAATGACAATAATATCAGAGATTAGTCTTTCCCCATGAACTATAAAGTAGATTATTCTCCTCCTTCCAGACTGATTATACTACTGGAAAACTACTGGTACATTGTTGTAATTGTTTACACAGATATTAAGAATAACTCTGCATAAGGCCATGAGCAGTTGAGCTTTAAGAGGGATTTTAATTGCAGCTTCATGGAGGAATTAAATACTCATATTCTTTTTCTTCCAGTCTTTGAGTAGTCGTAGAGAGACAGCCTGATCCTAGAATTCAAAGCATAAAGAAAATAGTTGCCTATCTCTAAGCAGTCGGCCACAGCTCTCACCTGAGTGTTAATTTAATGTTTAGATTTGTGTTGTTTGTTCAGCAGTCTTAAAATAATGCTGGAAGGGCAGCTAGTGGATAGAGGTACAGTGGATAGAACATCAGGCCTGGAAATGGGAAGACCTGGGTTTAAATATGTACTTAAACACTTCCTAGCTTTGTGACCCTGGGCAAGTCACTTAATCCCATTTGCCTAGTCCTTGCCCTTCTTTCTTAGAGTTGTTACTAAAACAGAACTTAAAGGTTTAAAAAGAAAGAAAATGCTGGAGTGCATCAGAAATGTTATTTAGCTGTTTCTCAGATTGAGATTCCTGGAGATCCTCTAAAGTTTGTGTGGGGACCTTCTGTGTCTAGGAGATCCTTCCAGTAAAGGTAGCTCAAGATATGAATCAAATTGGAAGAAGTAGGCCCAATAGAAGGAGAGAAGGGACATTATAGTAATGCATTAAAAGAACCATATTCTGAGGGAAAAGGGACAGATCTGATTATCATTGATGAAGGAGGAAGTAGTAAAAACAATGGGTAAAGTGACATGCTGAAAGTATTAGGGGGATATACAAAGGGTGGTTTTGAAATGGAATTCATAGAATTTCTATATTGAAAAAGGATCTTAGGCAGAATATGTTTTTTTTAAAAGCTGTTACTTTCTGTCTTAGTATCAATGCTAAATATTAGTTCCAAGGCAGAAGAGCAGAGAGGGCTAGGCAATGAGGGTTAAGTGATTTACCCAGGGTCACACAGCTAGGAAGTATCTAAGGTCAAATTTGAACCCAGGATCTCCTGTCTCTAGGTCTGGCCCTCTTATTTATTTAGGTACCTGAAGAATAGTTTTAAAACAACTTAACTAGAACATTAAAAATGGCAATGGTAAAGTTGGTTTCTATTCTTCACCCCTCCCCCTTCAATTATATTGAGCAAGCCAGTTAAATAACAACAGAAATCATAAGTAGAGCAGCTATTTAATGTGCAAAGCAGTGTGCTAATCAGAACACAGTCCTGGTCTCCCGATTCTCCATTCTAAAAAGAGCCTTCTCAGTCTGCTTTGCTACCATATCAGGTCTAGGAACCTTAGCATTCCAAACTGAAGGTCCTGTAGATCTTAAGCTCAACATGTCTAAAATTGAATTCATTATCATAATTCCCAAATCTCCCCTTCTTCCCAATTTCTTTATATTGTTGAAGATTCTCCCAATTTCCCAGGTTTACAAAATCAGTATCATCTTTGACTCCTCATTCTTTCTCTCACCCTTTTCTCCCACATCCATTGTGTTGTCATTTCCTATTGATTCTATCTTCATATTTCTCGAATATACCACCCTTCTCTCTTTTGATATTGCCATCACCATGATGCAGGCCCTTCTTCTTTCATGCTTAAAGGTCTCCCTGCCTCCACTGCTTCCTTGCTCCAAGCAGAACTGATGTTCCTAACACATAGGTCCAAATGTCAGCTTCCTTTCCACTTCCCATTTCATAAACTTCAGGAGCATCCTGTTACCTCTAAGATCAAAAGAAAATCCTTTTGGCTTTTAAAGCTCTTCATGATCTGTCCCCTTCCCACTTTCCCATCTTCTTTACTCCTGTCTATATACTCAATGATCCAGTAACACTAGCCTTTTTGCTGTTCTTTGCACATGACCTTTATCTCCTGCTCTGTGCATTTTACCTAGTTGTCCCCTTGCCTAGAATTCTCCCCTTTGTCTTTTTTTTAACCCTTTACCTTCTATCTCAGTATCAATTCCAAGGCAGAAGAGTGGCAAGGGTTAGGCAAATGAGGTTAAGTGACTTGCCCAGGGTCACACAGCTAGGAAGTCTCAGGCCAAATCTGAACCCAGAACCTTCTGTCCCCAGACCTGGCACTCTATCCACAAGGCCACCTAACTGCCCTTCTCCTTTGTCTTTGCTCCTAGCTTTCTTCATGTCTCAGCTAAACCCTTATCTTTTTTAAGAAGGGTTTTTTTTTACCCCATTCCCTTTCATTCTAATACATTCCTTCTGAAATGATCTCAGTTTATCTAGGATACACCATGTTTCATATAATCTTCTTCATATTACCTCCCCTCTTAGACTCTTTGGAAGCAAAGTCTGTCTTTGGCCTTTTTATCTCCAGCATTTAGCACAGAACCTAGTACATAGAGAGGACAAGTTATATACACAAATGAATATAACAATAGTATATGATGACCTATGTAGGATAGGTCAAATAGATTTCCATGAAATATTTTTGGAGGAATGGAAGAGAATTCTAAAGGCAGAGCCTTGAGAGATAATCACACTTAGAAAATAGAGAAGAAAGAAAATTATCAAAAGATATGAAGGAGGGCAGTTGAGTGGCTTAGTGGATTGAGAGCCAGGCCTAGAGACGGGAGGTCCTAGGTTCAAATCTGGCCTCAGATAAACTTCCTAGCTGGGTCACCCTGGGCAAGTCACTTAACCTCATTTACCTAATCCTTGCCACTATGCTGCCTTGGAACCAATACACTGTGTTGATTCTAAGATGGAAGGTAAGGGTTTTTAAAAAAAAGACATGAAGGTATGGTCAAGTAGTACTGGAAAATCAGGGTAGAAGAGTGTCACAGAAATCTAGGGAAATCTAGATTTCTAAATCTACTATCTGTGACCATTCTTTGATCTGTAAAGTAGGGTGGAGGCTGCCAGATCCTGTGTAATCCTGATTGCTGTTCCCTGATATCTGAATTGTCTCTTTCTGGCTTCTTGAGATATTTTTTCCATAACTTGGAAACTCTTCAATTTGGCACTTATATACCTGGGTGTTGACTTTTGAAGGTTTAGTGTAGAGCAGTGATTCCCAAAGTGGGCACCACTGCCCCCTGGTGGGTGCTGCAGCGATTCAGGGGATGGCCACAGGTGCATTTGAGGGCGGTGAATAACTGTAAGGGGGCAGTGATAGTATGTGACAGGGGATGCTAAGTAATATTTTTTCTGGAAAGGGGGCGGTAGGCCAAAAAAGTTTGGGAACCACTGGTGTAGAGGGTGATCTATGGATCCTAATGTCTATTTTGCCCTCTTGTTGAAGAACATCAGGGCAGTTTTCTTGGATAATTTCTTGTATTATGGTGTCCAAATTTCTGTTAATTTCTGATTTTTCAGGAAGACCAATGATTCTCAAGTTGTCTCTTCTAGACCTGTTTTCTTGATCTGTCATTCTCTCAGTGAGATATTTCATGTTTCCTTCTATTTTGTCATTCTTTTGACTTTGCTTTATTAGTTCTTGCTGTCTTATGAGATCATTGGCTTTGATTTCCCTTTTTGATTTGGTCTATCCTATTTTTGACGGTTTCCTGCTGTTTAATTTGGGTCTCCAATTTGCTTATCATTTCATTTGATTTTTGGACATCTTTCTTCAATTGGGAGTTTCTGTCTTTTAAACTGTTAATTTCCTTTTGAACTATTTCCCACTTTTCTTGCCAAATTTCTTCCATCTTCTCATGATCTCAAATTTGAACTTTTCAAGAGCTTGTGACCAATTTTCATTTTTTGGGGAAGGTTTGAATTTGTTTGTCCTCCTCTGGTGTCTGCTCTGTGTTCTGGATTTTTTTTCTGTGTAAAAATTATCTAGTGTTAGTGCTTTTCTTTTGTTCTTTCTGGGGTTAATTCTTGGGCATTGCTTGCCATTATTATGCTGGTTTTTCCTTCTCAGTGGGAAGTCTGAATGAGGTGGCAAGCTCTCTGTGTATAGAGCTGTGGAGCAGTTTTTGCCTGAGGCTACTTTACAAGTCACAGTGCAGTGCTGCCCCTCTCAGCTCTAACCCCTCCCACAAGGTCTGTGCTCTTTGGCTTCCTGGGGTCTCAAGTCTTGCTGCTCTCAGGGGCAAGCTCTTGGTGGTTCCAGTTAGCTTCTTTCAAGAAGCTAGAGTTGCACTCTCCCCCACTCCCCAACTCTGGTGCACTGTCTCTGACTCTGGTACTGTAGGTGGGGTGGGGCAGGGTTGGTAAGCTCTTATTTTTTGATGGGAGCTATTTCACCCCCTTATAGCTTAGAAATGCCCAAATCCCATGTACCTTTGATGCTGCACCCTATTATGGGGTCCCTTTGTTCATCTGGATTTGTTTTTTTTGTCCTTTTGATGTATCATGTATGGGTCGGTGGTGAGGAGAGTTAAGGGCCCTGTTCTACTCTGCAGCCATCTTAACCCAAAAGTCCTGATCTGTAAAGTAGGAATCATAAATCAAACACCATAAGTGCCCAGAACTTAGCAACTAGGTAGTATAACACTCCATTAGGAAAGGCTTTTAAAACAATATCATCTATTGTCTGTAAATCTATTTAGAGTCTAGAGATGCTTTAGACAGGAATCCATAGTGGAAAATGATTCAGAACTAAGATTGGCTTCTGTTGGAAGAGTATACCAAAGAACAATTGTGGTAGAATTCCTTATCTTTTTCACCATTTCTCCTTACCATTCTTGTAAGAAAGGAATTCACAATCCTTTTATTCTTTAAAAATCTGTTTACTTTCAGAATATAAAAGCAAAGTCTCTCAGTCAGAAAGAATGCTAAGAGGTAAGCTAGGTGGCATAGTGGATAGAGAGCCTCCCAACACTGGAATTGGAAGGACCTGGATTCAAATTTGGCCTCAGACATTTTGTAGCTATGTAATCCTGGGCAAGTCACTTACTTAACTCCATTTGCCTAGCCCTTGCCCATTTTAGAGTTGTCACTAACACAGAAAGTAAGGGTTTAAAAAAAAGTGCTGGACTTGTTAGAGTCACTAGCTCTGACTCAAATCCTTATCCCAACACTAAATAGCCTAGTGACCATGGGTCACCAACTTTCAGAGCCTTTGTTTCCCTATTTGTAAAATGGTGTCAGTATATGTTTTGCTTGTCTCACAGGATTCTTGTAAGGAAAGTGATTCACAAATCACATAAAGAGCTGTGTAAATATGAATAAACATTTGTCCATTTTAATTCATATTGATTTCTTCCAAATTTGTTAATTTGTGAAACTTACTATAAAATAAAATGTCCTTTCCTTATGTCATGTCACAAGTTCTTTCAGGTTAATATGTTCTCATTGGCATTAAGTTTGACTTTCTTTACAGCAGCAAGTGCTAATTAGTGACAGCTTTTGAGCAAGCAGCCTGTGATTTTGGCAGTCAGTTTGTTTATGACAAGTCAAGAAATTTCATTTGCTAAATTTGCTTTTGTGCATGGAAATATAACTTGGATATAAAGTAGCTTGTAGGTACATATATTTACTGAAATATTGTGAATCAATATTTCATCCTGGAGTTGAAGAACTCTCAGCAGGCAGAAAATAGGTATGATTTCTGTCTGACTGATGTCATTAGTACTGAGTCATCCTTCTAGTGTTCATCTACATTCTGGATGTGGAACCTCATCATCTTGTTTTGGTACAGTGATAAATCTTTCTGGATTGTATTTAGTTGTGTACATGGTAACCGAAGCAGTGAAATGTTGATAAATGTGTGGTGCTTCCGTTTGTGTTTAACTTCTTTCTTGAGATATAATTAGAGAGAAGCAGTATGGTCTGCATGATGAGAAAGCCTCTTTTGATTTCTTTGCTCACATTAGCATCATTATATCTCAGGCAATTCTCTTCTTTGTTGGAAATAGTCCTAGTTATGTGTCATCTCTATTTTACAAACTTGTCACGATGTTTTATGAAATGGTGCTACTTCCACTGTATTTACCTTGATCAGAATCATTACTGAGTCAATCCCTCCGTCACCATTTACTAAGGTGTGAATCAGGATCATTATTTCTGAAATAAGGATTCTAGTTAATGAACTTCACACAGTTAAAAATAACAACATAAAGGAATTAACTGAATTTCCACCATGTTCCTCAAATTTCCATTATTTACTAGTTCTTGTTGGTGGTATTTAACTTGAAAGACTAACAATATGTTTAAAAGCCACTAAGAACATAAAATTGATTATGTGAACTCACCATAAATTATGTTGGTAAAGCCAAAAATCTGCCCACTTGTTATACAAATTTGGCCTCAGACATTTTGTAGCTATGTAATCCCTGGCAAGTCACTTACTTAACTCCATTTTCATGTGAAAAGCAAACTAGGGTAGAAATGGATGAGCAAAATAGGAGCAATAGGATATCAGGGTAATGTTGACTTCATTGCTGGCTAAAAGTATTAAAGATCGAGACTCCTTTCAAAAGAGTAGGATATTGCCCCAGTGTCCTTGTCCCAAATTTTTCTTTAGCCTGTTACACAACCGTGTTTTGAGTTCAGAGGTTGTCTCTTAGCTCTATGTGACTGCTTTTCTTTTTAAAAATTTGAATTCAAACATAAAAAATACAGTACTTTGTAAGAAGTAGAATACAAAAGATGGTTGTTTATGAAACTGTTAATTTGTACTTCGTACTGCTTTTTTAAAAAGTATATACTACATTTCATATATTACTTTCAGTACTGTCCTGTTTGTGCTTCCTTTTGAACATTCTACTTTTCTATGCATTAAAAGTATTTCTGTCTCTCTTTTTTTAAATTGGATATTACTAATCCCTCTTCCATGGCACCAGCCACCTTAATTTAAAAAATAAAACAAAGGAAAAAAATTGTGACAAATAAGCATAGTCAAACAAAACCAACCAACAACAATGGCCATATTAAAAAAAAAAAGCATGTCTTTCTACATCTTAAGTCTGTCATCTTGCTTTCTGAGAATGGGTGACATGGTCTGGAGCTTCTGTTTTCAAAGTGTGGTCTGGGGACCCCTGTGAGTCTTTGATACTCATTTAGGGGTTCTCAAGATCAAAACCATTTTCATTATGATGCTAAGATGTTTTAGTTTCAAATACAGTAATAGATATAATCTATATAAGCAAAGCTTTGGAGAGGGTCCTCAGTTTTTCAGACTGCAAAGGGATTCTGAGAGCAAAATATTAGAAACACTGTTTTAGAGACATGCTTGTTTATGTTGATCAGAGTTCCCCAGATTTCCTAAATTGTGTTGTTTGTCCTTGAATATATTGTTTTCCTAGTTCTGTTCACCTCACTCAATGTCAGTTTATATTACCCTGGATTCTTTTCAGTTATCTTTTTTTGTCATTTTTTATAGTTCAATAATACTCTATTACATTTATATCTCAATTTGTTCAACTATTCCCCAGTTAATGAATACCCCATTAGATTCTAGTACTTTACTTTTCTTCTTTTGCACTTTTACTCACTCCTTTCCGATCAGGGAGTTTGTCTTGCTTGCAGTTAACCTTTCTCCAGTATTATCTTCCCTCAACTCCTCCCATTCTCACATATTTTCCTGTTGAGTTTAATGTATTTCTACTCCAGACTCTGTGTGTGTGTGTGTGTGTGTGTGTGTGTGTGTGTGTGTGTGTGTTGAATTCTCCTTTTTCAATTTCAGGTAAGTGTGATATTCATCTAATTTCTACCCCTTCTTCCATATTTGTATATCTTCTCATGAACTCCATTTATGAGAAATAACAAGTTCCATTCTCTTCTTATGCCTTTCCGCATTAGTATATTCATTTTAATCTTCCTTTTCTTCCCTCTCTTAAAATCTTCACTACAGAATCTACACTAGGCTTTCTGTTGTTCTTATTTAATTCCTTCCATGCCCTTTGAAGATGTTAAAATTCTGGAGGAATCCTTGTTTTTGTTTTTATTTTCATTTTCTTCTAGTAAAATGTTACCACTACAACATGGCTTCTTCCAGTTGATCAGCTAAATTTACCTTTTTTAGGTTTCTCTTGACTCCTATACTTTGTATTTCAGGGTTTATGCTTAAAGTTTCATCAAAAACATTTGCAAAGCCTCTTATCCAGTGATTTTTAAAGTGTGGCCTAGGGACCCATAAAATGCTCAAGACCCTTACAGTAAGTAGGTCCATAAGTTCAAAACTATTTCATATGTTCATAAGTACAAAACTCTTTCCAAAGCATATTTTCATGCTAGGGTATTTTAATTTTTAATATGGTAAATATCAACAGACATATGACTTATAATCAAAAATTCTCAGGGGAGACCTTAATAATTTGTTAAAGTATAAGGACTTTATATAAAGGACTTTAAAGTATAAGGACTAAGACCAAAAAGTTTGAAAGTTACTTCTCTAATTTACTAAAGGTCCATTCCTGCCTCCTCACCAAAGTTTTATACTCAGCAAAGGTAAGTAGATGTTTTAATGGATAGAGCATTGGGCCCAGAGTCAGGAAGATTTGAGTTCAAAACTGGATTCAGATACTTACTAGCTATGCAACCCTGGGCAAGTTACTTAG
Organism: Gracilinanus agilis; assembly: GCF_016433145.1. Lineage (NCBI taxonomy): Eukaryota > Metazoa > Chordata > Mammalia > Didelphimorphia > Didelphidae > Gracilinanus > Gracilinanus agilis. The sequence goes on from NC_058133.1 coordinate 189,711,536, forward strand.
CCCTGTTTGCCTCAGTTTCGCCATCTGTTAAATGAGCTGAAGAAAATGGCACACTACTCCAGAATCTTTGCCAAGAAAATGCCAAATGGATTCATGAAGAATTGGACATGACTGAAACGACTGAATAGCAACAACAAAAGCTTTACATCATAGGTTATTCTTGATTGTAACCTTGTATCTTATGCCTTTTGGAATATTGGATTCCAACATCTCCCATTTTGAGTAAAATCAATCAGATCTTGTATGAATCTTAACTGTGGTTACTTGGTGCTTGAAATGCTTCTTTCTGGATCTTTGCAGTATTTTTTCTTTAATGTGGGAGCTCCAGCTTTTGGCATTGTCAGTCTTGGGACTTTTCCTTTTGGATTTTCAGGAAGTGATCAGTGTATTCTTTATATTTTTAGTTTATCCTCTGGTACTAATAGTAAAGGTCAATTTTTATAATTTCTTGAAATATAGAGACCAGTCATTCCCAAGACTGATTCACAGGAGTCTTTTAATATCAAATATCTTACATTTTCAAAATTTTTTAATCTTTTTATTTTTGTTCTAATATTCTTACTATCTTCAGAAATCATTGATCTGATCAGTTTTAGTTTTCAGGGAGTCCATTATTTACACTACTTTTTTCTTTAAGACTATTTTTATTCTGATTCTTTCTTCAAAAACTTTTATTTTTTAAAAAATTTCTTGTATTCATATGGTCCTTCTGGAAATTCCATTTGTTTTCCTTTGAGTCTCTGTAGTTGGTTAGGGAGTTATCCTCTCCTTTGAAAGGATACCTAAGTTTACAATAATTTTTTGATACTGATTAATGACTTATTTGGTTTGCTCATCATTCTTGATATTTTGTGCCAGGACCAGACTCTGGCACCTGCTATGCTTTTGGATGGGATGGTCAGTCCTGGTTGGTCTTCCCCTGGGTCACATGGGTTCCTGCACTGATCTTCTCTATGGGTTAGGCCATCCGTGGATCTTTGAGTTTCAGAGCACTGGATTTTCAGAGCCCTCTGTGGCATCTCAGAACGAGGGACCTTGGAGCCCTTGGGAGTGAGAGAGTTCCAAACTGAGCCACTTGTATTGGTCACCACCATGCCTACACTGGTTACTGCTCTTTGGAGGTTCCTGCTGTGGGTTTATAACTATCTACTCTGGGACTTTCTCAGGGAATTCTCTGCTTTTGTTGTCATTGGATAGAAAGCCCTCCAGACTACAAGTGAGTCTGACCCTTTTCTGGACATACCAAGAGGCTAAGGGCTTGTTTGCTTGTGTTGTCACAGACTTTTCTATTTCCTATTCCTATTGCCTATGGGGTGCTGGCTAACGTTTTGTGCATTTCTTGAATGGAAAATTTTACTTAAAGTAGTTTCTCATTAGATTTCTTGATCATTATTTGATCTAGTGTGAATTTCAGGCTTTTGCTAGAGTAAGTGAGCTGGAATCTTGTCTTCATTCAAGCAGTCATATGGGCCAAAAGTAAGTGACTGATTTTCAGTGGGAAATCTTACTGAATCATTGCAATGTAGAATGCAAATAGCAAATTATTAATTTCTTCGTGTCATATTAGGTTTTCTCACTTATGACCTCAACCAGGACATATGGTTATGTCTAGGAGTTTTGCATTAAGTGAATTAATGTTTAAGTCTGCTTTCCTGGTCAATCTGAATTGCATAATTAGCTTAAGGATGACTGATTTTAGCATCCAACTTTTTACCTCTGGGTAGTTCACAAACAGCAGCAGGAGATATTCTCATTTGTTAACTATATTGACTATGTATGTGAAATTGTCATTCTGACAGAATCTCCAAGTTTAGGACAGCAAATGTAGGAAAATAATGTATCCAATTTAAGATATATAGGGAACCTGGGGACAAAAATGTTATAAAAAACGACAATTTGCTCTGATCTTTAAAAAGTAACAATTCTAAATGTCTGTCTTAATTTTAATGCTAAGTAGTCAGGGTCTAGGCTTAGAAAGTTTACTAGAAAGTTAACACTCTAGAAGTCATTGTTTTTCTCTTTTCTTTGAGCGTTCTCTACTTCTAAGTTGATTTCTGATTGATTCATAAGAATGTGTCAATTCCTTAAACTCCCCTGAATGTGTTCCTTTAGTAGTGTTAGATGGTTTGTCAAATGAACATTCACTAACCCTTAAGAATGGGTGGCCCATGGTTTTTTTTTTTTTTTTTTTGTCTTTAACCTTTTTTGTTTCCACTTTTAACTTGTATTGAAAACAATTTCAAGCCATAGTTAGGATTAAGCAGACAAACTCTTTGGTCAGATTACACTACCTATGGTTTGTATGCCCATTTTTCCTCCTGACGCTAGCCTTTTGGCTTTACTTGAGAGGAAGGGTTTAGTCATTTCTTAAGTGCAGGAAAGGGCTGAAAATGAAGGAGGTTTTTTTGTTTCTCTCTTGAGGTAGATAGTTTCCACTGTGGGCAATAGTAGTGAGTTCTTGCATATACAATACACTAATAAGTTTTTCCTTGAACCTAAAGTAGTTTTTCATTTCAGACTGTTGAGTATTCTTGGGGTGGGGTTAAATACACCACTTTCATCAAAGCCCTAAGCCTTTAGAACAAAAGTATATCTTTCAAAAAAAATCAACAACAACAAAAAAAACGGTGTCTCTGTTACCACCGCAACCTGAAACTAAAGTGTTGGAAACCACACAGAATCTTATAACACCAAGCTGTAGACACATTTCCAAAGGACCTAACAAGTTTAAGTGTAGGCAGTATGTTGGCTAAGCTATGAATCGATCTGATTAAATGAAGTCTTTTAAATGCTCTTTTCCCCTTTTCTCTCTCCCAATCATTGTTCACAGGATCCCCTTTAGATTGTTCTAAAGAAGAGCAGTATCCATCTTTTTGCTGTATGTTGCATCTTTTAGAGCAAAGAATATTAGGTTCTTTACTTTGAGATTTCTTCAGTACTGTTCCATAATTAGGTTTACATTGAAAAAGATGAATGTTCTTGTCCCCTGCTTCCTACATATTTTTCTGAGTTAGCTATATTTTTAACTCTAGCACCCTCTCTTTCAAAATCCCCATAAGACAGCTTCTCCTTCAGCATTCAAGAGATACCCTGTAGGAGCTAAAACTATACCTTCATGAGCTCCTATCAGTGATCCATTAACAATAGACCTATAGATGGGTAGACTGGATTAGTATTCACTAAAATGACTTAAAGGGGGCAGCTAGATAGAGCAGTGGATAGAATGCCTGGCCTGGAGTCAGGAAGACTCATCTCTTGAGTTCCAATCTGGCCTTACTAACTTTGTGACTAAGCAAGTCATTTAACCTGTTTGCTTCAATTTCCTCATCTATAAAATGAGTTGGAGAAGGAAAGGGAAAAGCACTTCAGGATCTTTATGAAGAAAACTACCAATGTGATCATGAAGAATTGAACATGACCAAAAAAAAACTGAGCAAGGTGGCTTAATTAAATAATCTCCCATAAATCTAGGACTCGATCTCCCTTATTTACATACCAAGTCAGTGGGAAGAGTGAACAGCTTCAAAGACAGCAGTAGTGAGACACACATCTAGGGAACAGTGTGTGCCAAGATACTCATAGCTCTAGTTCTACAGGGCCTTGGGAGTCCTTTATTTGGGTGAATCATATTGCACCTCAACTCTTAAGCCAGGCCAGCACTCTGAGTCTATGACCCACTCTGTTTTCTGCTTCATGGGGTCCTTGAAGATGCTTTCAGCAATGAGTTACTGTCTTTATACCTGTATGTGTCTGGAATGGGGGGGGGAGGGAAACAGCTAAAGAAGGAAGGAAAGAGAAGAATCTAACCTCCCCATAGTAGACTCTTCCTGCCTTGCTTTTTTATATATGCTTTTATATATATGGCCAAAGGGCATAAGTGATGCCATGTCTCTCATTAGATGGTTACTATGTAATATCATTTGCCTTCATCCAGTAGCCAAAACAATATTTTCTCAGATTGATTAAGAAACTCCTCATCTTGTTGTAGCTGTAGGAAAACTACTTGACATTTCCTTTACATTAGAAATGAGGAAAGTAAATCCTGAATCCACTGGTTGGCAGTTCGGTAACTTTCTAGCTCCCTACAGAGGGAGCTAGACAACTGCTGTCCATCAGTCATTAGAGATTGATAATATTGAAATAATAATCATTTACATCAAAATATTATCTTTTTAAAGATAAATGGCTTCCAAAGACTTTATTATAATAAAACCAAAGCTAGATCTTACACTATTGTTTGTTCTATATTAATTCTAAGTATTCCTCCCAGACTTACTACGTGGTAACAGGCATAGCCTTCAGTGATATTGATTCCAATTGAGTCAAGAAAGACTTTGCATAGACTCTGGGCCTCACACTTGCTTTGTTTTTCTTTGGAGCTTTACTGGAAACTAAAAGCTGTTGCATACTCTTCAGAAGCAGGAGGGGAAGTTGGCAAGAACTAACTGCTTTCTGTTTGGTCTCTTGGAGGCAGCTGACCTTTGGGAAGGAAATCGCTGCTCTTTGCTTCTTCCTGTAATAGTTCAGTCTGTGAAAGGACATATACAGTACTCTTCTATCATGAGTGTGGCTGGGATCTTGAGGGGCATACACCATTAGTTAAAGAGATGGGAGTCTTTCAATGCATTTTTCTTTTGTTTTAAGGTACCTAAGTTCGCAGTTCCAAATTGGGAGCTGGTAGAGAGAAAGCAAGAAAAAAATCTAATGCCCTAGAATTACTTTATCTTAGGAAATGCAATTAATTACATTTATCAACTAGCACCAAGGTTATTTCTCTGTTGCCTTAATTACTAATTTTTATTCTTCCTAAGATGAAATTATTTAAATTTTCTTAAACCTAAATATTTTTTACTTGAGTTTTTCTCACTTTTTTAAACCTAAATACTTTTTAGAACTTTTCTCTCCTCCCAAAGCCCCTTAAAATTGTCACATTTTTAAGATTTCTGTTCCTATTTAACTCCTCCTTTCCTTTTCCTAGTAGAGCTAGCCCCCTTGACATAATACTCCCCCATACACACTCTCATACCCCAGTAAAACATTTCACTTAAACATAAGTAGAAAAATAAATCTTTCAGTGTCATCTTTTCTGAGATATATTGCATGAACTGTAATGCTCTTCAGGGAATTTGACAAAAGAAATAGTAACTGAAATATTTCTTCCTTAAAGGAGAAAAATAAGCATCATCTTTCCATTTATTACAAGAATCAACTGCATTCACAAATATGTGTAAGTAGGCATCCATAATTATGTCAGCTATAGACAAAGTAGAATAATAACTAACAATAATATTGAAGGGCAGCTAGATGACTCTGTGGATAGAGAGCCAGGCCTGGAGATGGGAGGACCTAGGTTCAAATCTGGTCTCTAGACATTTCCTAACTGTGTGACCCTGGGTAAGTCACTTAGCCCCAATTGCCTAGTTCTTACCTCTCTTCTACCTTGGACCCAATACTTGTATTGATTCTAAGACGGAAAACCCAATAATACTGAATAGATAATGCATCTCTGTAGGGAACACTTCCAAATATTATATTCTTTTATGCTTAATAATGAGCTCTATTCACTCCCCTAGCCTCTCAGCAGTCTCTCCCTTCAATCCCAGTTAATGTAATTTACAAGATAAGAAATTGTTAGAGAATCAGTCATTCAATCAAAGGTGTAAGCTTGGTGTAAAGAAATCCTTAATTTGAAAGGAAAGAAGTGTTTTGAGCCATTGGATAAAATCAGATGATGACAGATATTTGGATTTATTGAAAGAATTAGACATACCTCTGATGGTCTGATGGACTGATGTCTGTTGGAGAAGGTATTCTGAGGGGCAAGTTTCTTTGCTTTGATGAGTCAGATCGCTTGTACCTACTGCGCTCTACCAGAGGATATCAAGAGGGAGTGGAGAAGAACAAGCCCATCAGAAGTATTTATTATGTTTCCACCTCCTACCCTCTGCAATTAAGCAGAGGAAAGATATTTCGCAAACTTTGAAAGATGGGAAGATATGGAGTTCCCTGCCCTCAACAATGTCCACCGAAGTTGGTAGTAATGGCCTTCATTCTTTTTTTTTTAACCCTTAACTTCTGTGTAATGGCTCCTAGGTGGAAGAGTGGTAAGGGTGGGCAATGGGGGTCAAGTGACTTGCCCAGGGTCACACAGCTGGGAAGTGGCTGAGGCCAGATTTGAACCTAGGACCTCCCGTCTCTAGGCCTGACTCTCAATCCATTGAGCTACCCAGCTGCCCACAGTAATGGCCTTTAGCAGCTTGGTTGATGACAAAATATATGTTGTGAGCCACTGAGGCCAAAGCAGATGCTTTGAAAGGGAAGGTAGCTTCATGATTACTGACAAAGGCACTGATCCTCCTTAGAGCCTAGTGGTGAACCACACTGTGAAGGGAGAAAAGGATTTTGAATAATCAAGAACTGTGACTTTACCTTTTGGTCATGTGAGCTCTCTTAAGTTTGAGCCCATTCTTCCCAGGGACTTTGTTATGTGTAAGGGGACAATATGCCCACAATTTGGGAGGACATTTATATAACAATGTCTTGTTATACCGCCTCCGTAAAGGATCACATTCAATAGGAATAGTCAAACTCCCTCTATTTTCTAATCCTTATAGGAGTTGGGGAAAGGAGAAGACACTACTCCTCTTCCTCCTCCTCCTCCTCCTTCTACTATTCCTCCTCTTCCTCCTCTTATTACCACTATTCCTTCTCCTCCTCCTATTTTCACACACACACACACACACACACACACACAGATTCTTGGGTTTGGTTTTTAAACTTAAAATAGACTAAAAAATACTCCAAGGATAATTATTTTTAAGATTAGGATTTTCTCTGATCTCTCTCAACAAGATGACAGCAGAATATTCCACTGTGACCATTTGGTCTAAAATATTTGTACCTTCTGGCTCCTAAATCTATTTAAATGCTAGAGGCTATTTGGAAACTATTAGAACCACATTCGTGCCCTGACTTTAGAGTTAAGATCTTGGCCAAAAATAGATTGGTATCATTTAGAATTGAAGAATGTAAGATCATGTGTGTGGGGAGGGGGGGTTGGGACTGCCTTTACATCTGTCAAAAATCTTTTAGTTGGGGGCAGCTGGGTAGCTCGGTGGATTGAGAGCCAGGCCTAGAGACGGGAGGTCCTAGGTTCAAATCTGGCCTCAGACGCTTCCCAGCTGTGTGACCTTGGGCAAGTCACTTGACCCCCATTGCCTACCCTTACCACTCTTCCACCAAGGAACTAATACACAGAAGTTAAGGGTTTAAAAAAATATAAAAAAAAATCTTTTAGTTATCTTAATTTATACATGAAAGTAGAAAAAAACTCTATAAATCGATCCTTCCACTCAGCTATACAGTGCCACATGAAGATGAAAAATGAATCTGAGCATGTAACATTTCTTGCTTTATAATAGTAAGCCTCTCAAATCTTATTTTTTTCATCATCTTCCAAGGCTCCTTAAGAAGGTGGTTCAGTGGATTGAGAGTCAGGCCTAGAGAGAGGAAGTCCTGGGTTCAGAGCTGGCCTCAGACACTTCTTAGCTGCGTGACTGGACAAATCACTTAACTCCCATTGTGTAGCCCTTACCTCTATTCTGCCTTGGAACCAAAATGTATTATTGAATCTAAGATGGAAGGTAAGGGTTTAAAAAAAAAGAAAGAAAAAAAGAAAGAAGCATCAGTAGTTCAAACTCAGCTAATTTAAAACTTGCAATTTTTCAGTCCGGGCTCAATTAAAATTTATCTTTATCTTAGAAAGAAAGTTATACTAAATAAACATAATAATAGTGTTTGAGCCCAAAATAATTTTAAAGTATTTAAATACAATAGCCAAACACAAAGCAATGACAAAATTAGTTTTTAACTGTAATCTCCACTCGAAACCACATCATTACTTTGAATTACTATTTATTTGAAATCTTTCAATTAATTTTGAATGTAATTAATTTATTCCTCTGTAATGTGAACCACACAGTAGAATTGTATTTATTTTAAAAGGTTATATATAATTCATCCTTTCCCTCTCTAACAATCTACAGTAAAAGGCTATAGGATAGTGACAGACTCTAAAATGCCATAATTTGGATAGTAACATAATTTTCTGTCTTTTTAATATTGGGTTCATTATGTGTTTTAGGATAGTTGGCTTCTGTGACACAGAAATACTTATTGCCCATAATTATCTAGTAAATAACTATCTCTGGGCTTTGACCTAGTACACCACCTTAAAAGCAGATTTTGCTCAGCCAGAACGTAATACTGTAGTTCTCAGTGACAAAGGGAAAATTCAGATCTCTAACGTGGAAGTCTGTGGAAGCATGTGAAACATCTTGTTAATCAGTTATATCTGTTTTTGTTTTTACTATGAAGTTTTGAGAAGATTAATCTTCATCCAAGTAACTCTAGAAAATCATAGCAGATATAATGGCTGGAGAAACTTTTAGTCTGTACAATAACAATGGGGGAAAAAAATAAAGAACTTTGTGTATGAGCCACTAAGATGGTTTGATCTTGAATGGCAATTTAAATGGGTACAGGTACAAATGTACACTTGAAAATTTTAAGATAACAAAGGATTCTGAGAAAGTTTCAGACTTCCAGAAAATGGCATAAGACTATGTAGAAGCCTGAAATTATATTTAGCTCTTTTTCCCATAATGCAGATGCTCATTATTTGTGAGCTACTGCAAATGTTTTCAGTTTACTGCAAAATGATATTGATGTAGCTTCTTCAGAAATGGATTGTTCCACTTACTTGCTACATTTAGATACCTAAAGCAGTATATGTGTTCATGCTTCAGGGCATAATGACATGAAGAGTCTGGTTCATGTTGTCAGCATCCTGCTAGTAGCAGCAAAAAGCCTAATAAATCCAGCGCTTGATACACTCCCACAGACAATTTCACAATGAAAAATGTACCTCTGTACTCTCATTATTTTTGAGGTGCTTTATGGTTGACCAAAGAATCTTATGGTTCAAGTGGAATTTTTTTTTAACCCTTAACATCTATCTTAGAAACAATACTAAATATCGGCTCTAAGGCAGAAGAGCTATAAGGGCTAAGCAATAGTTATTCTCTTTTATATTTTTTCTTTATATATACAGAAATATGTATCTGTTGTGTCAGTTTAGAATGTAAGCCCTATGAAAGTAGCAATCATGTCATTCTTTTTTTTCTCCCCAATGTCTAGCACAATGCCTGGCAATATAGTAGGTGCCTAATATATTCGTGTTGATTTGTTGTGATTTACAGATATTTGAGTGATTGTTTTCCCAGAACATTACTACCTCAGTGTTACCTCTAAAATATTTTCCTTGTTCTCTTGTTTGTGAGCCAGCATTTAAATTCTTCCTCCTAGTCTATTTTTTTTTTCATTTAATAGTCTAATACCTTCTAGGTATTGCCTTTTAGACGGTTTATATTCTGGTGTTTTTGGAAATATTGTTTCTACTACTAGATGGCTAAAACTACTTATTCCCTATGGTAGTGTTGCTTTTATCAATAAAACAATTAAAAATATTCCCATACTTCTATAGTCCTTGGACAAAAGCTAAGCTAATATGTCTAGTAGTCATGGCTCCATGTTTCTTCATTTGATTTTTTCAGATTTGAAACGATAGTAAAGCTTCTCTTTCATCTATCAGCTGTCTACCAATTAATCATAGATATCACTTATTCCTATGACTGGTCAGCTTCTCTTAATTTTGTCACTATATTTATTACTGAAGTTTATTTTAAAAAATTTTAATAAATCACCTAAGAGCTCATGAGAATGAAGTTTTTTTTAAATTTTCTATTTGATTCTCTTTAACTAGTTTTCAGACTTATCTCTCTAAAAAATAGAAAAACTAACATCAAGGAATTTGTTTTTTCACCTTCCTGATTGCATATGACTCCTGAATAAAAGACTTCCTGTAGTATTGTGTGGACAAGATAGAGAAAGATGGGCTTGTTAACTTCTGAAATTTGTAATTGGTTAAACCATAATATCTAGAGAGTGTTGCTTCAAATCAATTCAGTTTTACAAGCCTTTAGAAAAATACCTATTATGTGCTAAAAAGTATGCTAGGCCCAAAGAAACAAAATCAAAAGTACAGTCCTTGACATCGGCAGAGAAAAAAGTCTCTAATGACACACAATAGGCCTCTATATTGTGGTCAACTTTTTAAAATCAAGAACTTGGATGAAAACACAGAAAGCATGTTTATCCAATTTGATATGAATCTGAGCACAGTAATAATAGTTCACATTTATTTGACTTTGTATTTTACCAAATACTTAATCCCATGACCATAGATAGATTATGAAAATGATATCTTTATTTTACAAATGATGAAACTGAGGGTCAGAGGGTCATAACTCAGCCATATAACTTGTAAATGACAAAGCTAGTAGTTGAACCCAAGCCTTTTAACTCCAAACTTTGTTTTACTATACCATACTGCCACTAAGGGCACCAAAAAAGGGCACTGAAAAAGCTAAAGCAGAGCACCTAGTTGGCTAAATGGATAGAGTGCCAGGCCTGGAGTCAGGAGGACTCATATTCAAATTTGGCCTCAGATACTTCCTAGCTATGTGATCCTGGGCAAGTCATTTAACCCTAACTCCCTGGTTTTTATCAATCCTCTGTCTTAGAGTTGTTACTAGAAAGTAAGGTTTGTAAAAAGAAGGAAAGAAGGAAGGGAAAAGAAAAGAGGAAAAGAAGAAAAGGAAAAGCTAAAATATTCTCAAGATCCATGAATAGAAGCATAGTATCTAGAACAAGGGCAATAACAATCCCACTGGTCAAACTTTGTTTGATTGTAATATTGTATTCTTCAGCTCAGTTCTAATATTACATTAAAAAAAAAACTAAACTAAAATCCTTATCTACTGTCATTACTAAGTATCGGTTCTAAGACAGAAGAATAGTAAAGGCTAGGCAGTTGGGGTTAGGTGACTTGCCCAGTCACACAGCTAAGAAGTGTCTATACTACATTTTAAAATTGAAATGTACAAACTAGAATTCACCTAGAGGGCAGCTGATGGCTGGCACATAAGAGGTGTAATAAATGTGTTCATTAATTGACTTGAAACCATGTTATAGGAATAATGTTAATGGAATTGGTGATGTTCAGCTTATAGAAGGGTCACATTTGTTTTTATGATAATCACAGACCTAAAAGGAAACTTAAACATCTACTCTAACCCTCTTATTTTACATATGAGTTAACTAAGACACAAAGTTAATGATTTTCCCCATGGTCACACAGCTAGTTAATGGTAGTGCCAAAACTACAATCCTAGGGTTCCTGACTTTCAGTTCAATGAGTTTTCCTCTCTGCAATGGTGATTTGAAGATAGATTGTATATTCTCCACCCACCCCTTGCCCCATTCCCTTTGCACTGATAGGTCAGCTTTTTCCTTATATTATTGGGGCCTAGGCCTCTCACAACTTCCCATACCTTTGTGCCTTGCTTCTGAACAAGTATCTCTTCTTCCCTCACATTTCTTGCTCATATTTATATCTCCTAGCTTACCATAGTGCTTGGAACATAGTAAATGATTAATAAATGCTTTCTCTACATATCTATTTTGTATAACTCCGGAGGGTAAATTAAGTCTACTGGCCAGAATTTTCCAGGAGTCAGATTTTGGATTACTTTCTAATAATTACAGTGACAGCAAAATTATATGTACCACCTTGGTGAGGTAATCAGTTTTAATCATTCAAAGTGTTCAAATTGATTGTTAGAGATAGTATAATCCTCTCCAGTAATACCGTAGAAGCAGGAGATTTTATACTCCTTCCTCGGTTTTGAATCTAACAGAAAGATAAACAAAAGGGAAAATATAGAATTGAATACATTGCTGGAGAAACTAGAGCTAAAAGATTTATGACATATTCTAAATGGGACTGCCAAAGAATATACATATTTCTAAACACCAAAAAGAACTTTTGCAAAAACAGAGACCATGTATTAGGGCACAGAGATATTACAAACAAATAAAAAGAGGTGGAAATTGTAAGCAGATCCTTTATAGACTCTGCAATAAAAATAAAAATCAACTTGGAACAATTCTACCCAAATTAATTTACCTATTTAGTGCCATACCTATCAAGCTACCAAAAAACTTCTTTACTGAATTAGAAAAAACTATAACAAATTTCATTTGGAATAACAAAAGATCAAGAATATCAAAGGAAATAATGAAAAAAAA
>NC_058133.1:189724122-189835859 GCF_016433145.1 Gracilinanus agilis
GGGGGGGGGTTGAAGGGGAAAGGAGGAGAGCATGAATCATGTAACCATGTTAAAAATGAATATTAATAAATGTTAAAAAAAAATCAACTTGGAGAACACAATCAAATGACACCCAGATGGAGGCTTAACAGTGAAATCCCAAATGATATCTAGGTCAAAGAACAAATCATAGAAATAGTAATTATGTCCAAAAAAATCATAATGATAAAATGCCATACCAAAATTTCTGAGATGCAGCTAAAATAGCCCTTGGGAAAATTCTAACCCTAAAAACATACATTAACAAAATAGAACAGTATAGATTATTGAACCATAAAATTTTAAATTCTAAAAACTTAGAAAACCAACAGATGAACCTAAAATAAGCTCCAAAAATAGGTCTTAAAAATTAGAGGAGTAAAAACCCTTTTCCTGGTTTTTTAGTTCTTCTGAATTCAGCTCCAATTTATCTTTCTAATCTTTTTACACTTTATTCCTCACCACATACTCTATGATACAAGAGCACTAGCCTTCTGATGGTTTCTCATATACAATGTTCCATCTCCCAACTCCATACCTGGAATGTTCACCCTCTTCTCTTTCTCTTGCTGGACTTCTTTAAGACTCAGCTCAGATTTGACATTTTGCAGGAAGCCTTCCCTGCTCCCTTCCCATTATTTGTCCCTTTCCTCAGAAATTACCTCTAATTTACTATATATACATATGTGTATATATACACACACACACATAATGTGTGTGTGTGTATATATATATATATAATATGTACATATCGTTTGTGTGTTGTCACCCCCATTAGAATGTAAACTCTTTCAAAGTAGAAACTGTCTTTGGACTTTCTTTGTATCCCCATCCCCATTGTTTAGCACATAATAAGCTACTAATTAATGCTTAATGACTGACTACAATCAGGACCATATCTGTAAATTTCTAAAGATTTTTTTTTTGCCGTATTTTCTCATGGATTCTTATTCTAGACACTGACCTATTATTTCTACAGCTTAGCCCTGTCCCTTGGACTCAAGGACTCAGGGACAGTTAAAATGTCTTAAATTGAACAACTGACTTTGGTAGCAATACATCTTTAGTATATTTTTTAAATCTTCAGAGCTAGGATGGCTTTCCTTCTGTTGTGTTCACTACCTTGTCCTACCCTTTTATTTATTTTTAAATTTTTTTATCTTTATTTTATTCCATTAACAAATTTATACATAAGTTTTCTGAGGTTACATGATTCATGCTGTCTCCCTCTCCTCTTCCCTTCCCCCTCCTGGAGTTGACAAGCAATTTCACTGAGTTACACATGTGTTATCATGCAAAACCTATTTCCATATTATTCATTTTTGTAAGAAAATAATCTTATAAAACCAAAACCCCAAATCATATACCCATATAAACAAGTGATAAATCATATGTTTTCTTCTGCGTTTCTACTCCCACAGTTCTTTCTCTGGAGTGGACAGCATTCTTTCTCATAAGTCCCTCAGAATTGACCTGGATCATTGTATTGCTGTTGGTAGAAAAGTCAATTACATTTGATCATCCCATAATGTTTCAGTTACTAACTATATACAATGTTCTCCTGGTTTTGCTTATTTTGCTCTGTATCAGCTCACCTAGGTCTTTCCAGTTCTTATAGAAATGAAGCAGTTCATCAATCCTTATAACACAATAGTATTCCATCATCGTATACCACAATTTGTTCAGCCATTCTCCATTTAAGGGATATCCCCTCAGTTTCCAATTTTTTGCCACCAAAAAATGTAGCTCTAAGTATTTTTGTACAAACAGGTTCATTCCCATTTTTTTTTGTCACTTTGGGCCATCCTTCTCTTTTAAACAACAACAATTTTTTAAATCTCCCTTGAGGAGGCAGCTGGGTGGCTCAGTGGATTGAGAACCAGGCCTAGAGATTGGGGGGTGGGTGGGGTCCTAGGTTCAAATCTGGCCTCAGACACTTCCTGGCTTGACCTAAGCAAGTCACTTAACCCCCATTGCCTAGCCCTTACCGCTCTTCTGCCTTGGAACCCTACACAGTATTGATTCTAAGACAGAAGGTAAGGGTTTAAAATAAATAAATACTAAATAAAATCTTCCCTTGAACTTTTGCACTGCCTATGGAGGTAGCCATTGACCATCACTCTGACCACTATGCTCTGTCAAAACTAAAAAGAAATTCATTTTAAGTGCTTAATCATGCTTATAATTTTGTATCTTATTTCTTTAGTTTGGCAGGTGGGGGGAGCCGTCCAGACCTGAGATATAATCAGTACTGAGAATTTAGGTATAGAAATTCCCTTCGTATTTGCAGATATAAAATGTGGTTGTAATTTTAGTCATAGAGGGTGACTTGTAACACTGAAAGGGTAAATGACTTACCCATGTTCACATAACTACTATGTATAATACAGAGCCTGAATCCATGTCTTCCTGATTCCAAAGCCAGACACCTACTCTTTATGCCACGCCTCTGTGTGTGTGTGTGTGTGTGTGTGTGTGTGTGTGTGTGTGTGTGTGTGTAGATGATGATGATTCTTTTGATATTTTAATGAACAAATCCTTGGGGTCTCATTTTGCTAGGACCTCATCATCCCTTATATATAGAGGTGATAGATGACTTGAATTATTGGGAAGAGCATGATATTGCACATCCAAAGAAGTATTGCTGTCCTAAGTTCTTTGGAATTCTGAAGACTACTGAGAATGGTGTTTAAGGGAGCTCTGACTACTTTCCTTGGGCTAAAAGTAAAAATGTGAATCCATTTCCCAGACTTATACAGAAGCTACTGTGATGATGTACCAAAGATAAAAACCACTTCCCTTGTGAGAACATCATGCAGTAAAGATGGGACTGCTTGTAAGTGAGCAGAAGAAAACTTGTATTTGGGACAAAGATATAGTTATTGCTTATGCAGAGTGTCATGTTATGGTTTCAGTAAATATTCTAGAGGAAAAGCTAATTCAACTGCATTGGTGTCATGACTTCTACTGTATCCTTAAATTATTCTAATCATACATGTGAAGAGTTTTGAGATTTGGGGGTAGAAAAGTATCATTTAGATTTGAAGTTTTGTCATTACAGTTTAAAATTGACATTTTTGCTGTGAATGACTGATTTTTTTTGCCATCATTTTTTATAAAGCTATGTTCTATGGTCTTGTATGATCTCACTGATTTTGGATTTTCCCTCCAGTGATAGAGATTATAACCCCTATATGCCTGCCCATCCTGGAAGACTTTTGCCCATAGCTAGTGCTATTTTCCTTACTTTCTCACTTTTTTATGACACTATAACTTTTGAAGCAAGACTTGTTTGGCAATATGAAAAGAGGTGGTGGTTCAGAATAAGGCAACTATTGCAAAAATTATAAATATAGAGGAAAAAAAGGTAATATGCATAGAAGATGCATAAGAACTAATAAAATAACCAGACATGAGTGATCAAAAAGCTCTACAACCTTGGCTGTTTTTGTTTATATTAGCAACATAATAATGATACACAGAGCAACTATTCTGTGTAAGTCAAATATATTAATAGTGATATAAGTATGAATTTTAGAGTACTTAAGAAAATGTTTGATATAAGATGTCTTAGATTGGGGCTATTATAAGAGAATAATAAATCTTAACTTGGAAATCATGCATTCTGCTACGTAATAAAATTAAGAACTAAGATGCATTCATGCATTTTAGTAGAATTATTATAAAGCATAATCTTAGATATTTAACATGGCTCCACATGATTCTATCCCAAATATTAGGACCATAGATTTAGAACTGGAAAAGAATAGTCATCCAGTCTATTTCTTGGTTGGGAAAACTGAGGCCAAGGCAGGTGGTAAACAGCTTGCTCAAAGTCACACATGTAGTAAGTGACAGAAGCTGAATTTGAACCTAGGTCCTCTGTATCTCCAGAGTCAGTGCTCTTATTACTGTATGAGAATGCTTTTCATATGTAATTATCATACTTTTATTCATAGGACCAATTTTGATACAGTAAGTTTTGTTGTTCAGTCATTGCTAACCCTTTGTGATTCCTTTTGGAATTTTCTTGGCAAATTGGGTTGCTCATTTTACATATGGGGAAACTGAGGCCAATGGGGTTAAATGACTTGCCAAGAATCACACAACTAATAAGTGCCTGAAGCTAGATTTGAACTCAGGAAGAGATGTCTTCCTGATTTCAGGTCCAACACTATCTATTGCGCCAACTAGCTGCCCCCACAATAGGCTTATTTGAGTTAGGAAAATATAATAATGGATGAAACATCACATTTTATTTAAATTGGACCATTGTTCAGTGGGTAACTTTTGTGCAGAAAAAATAAATTATGTGGCATGAAAGGTACATTATAGAAATTATTTTGGCAGAGGTGAGAAGAACAAAAAGAACCTAGGAGACACTAGACTCCCAGAGAGGAACCTTCCAGGAGACTGTTTTGATAATCCAGGAGAGAGGAATAAGGACCTGGAGCTGGTAAACAGAAGACTAAGAGAACAGTTTCTGTAAGGAGCAGAAAAGGTAGTTGCCCTAAGGGACCATTATGCATGTACAGGGAATTCATTAATAACTTAGATTTTTAAGACATGCTAAACTAGGCTAGTTAAATGGAATACAATTATAAAAACATGGCATGCTTCTATAAGCAAGGTGCCCAGATTATTAAATCTCAGAAAGTATTAAGGCTGGCCAGGAAAGTTGAAGATATTTAAAAGTGTCTTTTCACAGGGAAAGAGGATTTAAAAAGAAAAGAGGGGACCATTGCTTGTAGTGGTTGTGACAGTGATAGTTTAGCTGCTCTACTTGTATTTTTGTTGGCTTTATTTTGACTTATTTTCCTACCAAGGAGATTGTCTTTAGACTTATCTCAATGAAGTCAAGCCAGCTCTAACCTTGAGTGGTAAAGAACCGTCAGTGATCTTTGAAAGATTGTTAAAAATAAGAGATACTAAAGGTTTGAAGAGAGGCAAATTGTCAATTTTCCAAAAAAAAAAAAAAAAAGAGAGAGAATGAAATCTCCAAACTATACCCCCAGTGAACTTGCTTCAATTTCTGGGAAAATTAAAGAATAAGAAGCTAACGAATATCTAGAAAAGGAAGTAGCAATCACAAGAGGTAGCATGACTTCATCCAGAACAAGTTGTGCCAAACTTACCTTATTTCCTTTTCTGATGGGGTTACTAAACTGGTAGATCAGGAAGAAGATGTACATAGAATTTGCTTAGATTTTAACAATGCATTTGATAAACTACCATATACCATTCTTGTAGAGATGATGGAGAAATGTGGGTGAAGTGGTGATACAATTAAACATACCATTATACATTTAGTGCAATTCAAACTTGGTTGAATGGCCCCAAAGAGTAGTTATTGGTGATTTAATGGAAAGGGATTGCCATTGTAGTTCCCCAAGGACCTATACTTTGCTCTGTTCTCATGAACCTTTTTTATTAATGATTCAGATAGAGGTACATATGAAATACTTACCAAATTTGTAGATGACATGAATTTGTGAGGAATAGTTAATATACTGGATGACAGAGTAGGGATTCAAAAAGAATGCCACAGGCTAAATAGAAAAATTGACCAAATCAAATAATATAATATTTAACAGGTATAAACATAAAGTCTTATACTTGAGTTTTTAAAAATTCCCAAGTACAAGATGGGTGAGTTAAGACTAGATAGCAGTTCATCTGAAAAAGATTTGGAAATTTGAATGGACTACAAAGTGAATGTAAGCCAGCAATCTGATATGGAATCCATGAAAGCGAATGCGATCTTGAGTTCTGTTGAGAGTCATAGTGTCCAGAAATAAGGAAGTGATTGTCCTGTTGTTCTCTGCCCTTGTCAGTCCACATATGGAGTGTTGCGCTCAGTTCTGGGTGCCACATTTTGGGAATATTGATAAGTTGTTGTTAATCTAGAGAAGAGTAACCAAGATGGCAGTAAGGTTGCAAAAGGTCAATTGAAGGGGGGGGGGGGATTGGAGCTTTTAGACTAGAAAATAAAAAACAAAAGTGATATATGATAGCAGTCTTAAAAATATTTGAAAGATTGTCATTTGGAAGAGAGATTAAGGCTTATTCTCTTTGGGCCTAGAGAGCAGAACTAAAAATAATGTATGGTAGTTACAAAGAAACAAAGTTAGGCTTTTGAGTTGGGGAAAATGTACAGCAATTAAGGCTATCCAAAATAGGCCATCTCTGGAGATAGAGAATTTTCCTTCACTTGAGACCTTTAAACAAAGATTGGATAAACACTTAAAAGACATGCTGTAGAAGGAAGCTTACTTCAAGTTTAGTTTGGCTTGATGGTCTCAGATGTTCCTTCCACCTTGGAAATTATGTGATCCTACATCATTTTCCAATGTATTTTGATTTTCCCAAATCCAAAATGCAAGGTCCCAAAACCTGACATTCAGTAAAATGTTTTCCAGATGTGGGGCTGAATAATAAACTAGGTTAGGGCAGCTAGGTAGCTCGGTGGATAGAACATCAGGCCTAGAGTTAGGAAGATTGTGGTTCAAATATGGCCTCAGACACTTTCAAGTTGTGTGGCCCTGGACAAGTCACATAATACCAATAGCCCTTACCACTCTTCTCTGCCTTGAAACTGATACTTGTATTGCTTCTATGACAGAAGATAAGAGTTTTTTTAAACAATAGACTGAGTTAAGTGTACTCCTTCCAGAGGGTTCTACCTTTTTTTTTTTTTTTTCAGTTCTTATACCAGCTAAAATATTGCACCAACTATATAGGTGATTTTATTGTGATTTCAATCAAAAAGCACCAAATAAAGTATATTACTTAAATGTTGCTCTGAAACACTGCACAACCCCAAAATAGACACTGGCATCCACCCTGCTTTTCATTGTTGGCTAACTGACCTCCCCATAAATAGCTCAGTGTTATGTGATCAGATAACTACAACTTCAGAAAAGTAAAATTTATTTCCTGACACATGGGTGCACTATCTATATTATTTAAGAAACCTATAGAAGATAACCCAATTCCTAGCAATAGCTTAAAGTCTCTGTTGTAGCTGCCTAAGTCCTTTTTACTTTTTGGTGACTAAATCCCCTTGCATAGGCTCTAAAACTAACAGGCCTGCCTTATGCAAAATTCCATTCTTTAATAAAGTGGAGGTGTAGTGAGATTTCGTTTTTGTTTTTCTACTGGGAAGCGATTTGGTGCTTTGCTCTGTGAGGTCTAGACTGATCAGGGACAATTTGTGATGATTTCCAGTGATGTTGAGATGGAAGATGTGGCAATCTAGGCAAAGGATTCATCCTAATTTTATGATAAAGTAGCACATTTTCTAAAATTGAGAATGTCAGGGGCAGCTGGGTAGCTCAGTGGAGTGAGAGTCAGGCCTAGAGACAGGAGGTCCTAGGTTCAAACCCGGCCTCAGCCACTTCCCAGCTGTGTGACCCTGGGCAAGTCACTTGACCCCCATTGCCCACCCTTACCAATCTTCCACCTATGAGACAATACACCGAAGTACAAGGGTTAAAAAAAAAAATTGAGAATGTCTTAAAAAATAAAGTTAAAATTTGCTTACCTTTGATTTGTCTTGATATTCTCTCTGACTTTAATTGGAATGTGTTGATAATGATAGTGGCTTTTAAAATGTTGTAATGTAGTTGAGTATTGCTGCAGAAATGTCATGGCAAGACAGCGAGTTGGCTCAAGCCTAGAGACAAGATGTTTTGGATTCAAATCAAGCCTCAGACACTTCTTAGCTGTGTGACCCTGGGCAAGTCATCTAACCCCATTTTCCTAGCCCTTACTGCTCTGCTGCCTTGGAACCAATGCTTAGTATTAATTCTAAGACACAAGATCTGATTTTTAAAAAAGAAGAAGAAAAAAACATCATGGCATTAAATTATGAAGTTGAATCTTGGAGTATTTCCCCAAAATTTATGCATGCAGGAAAGTATACTAGGCACAGTATGTTACCTGTACTATGAAGGTTAGCAAGATATAGAATATTTTCTTAGAAACCAGGTATCAAACATTTTCACTTTTCCTTTTCATGAATTTGCTTTAAAGTAGTTGTTATTTGTGGCATTCACTGAAATCAAAGGACCCCTACCCTACCATTATTCATTATTTCCTTTTCCTTTTTTGAATTGTCACTTTATTTTGGCCCCATAATGAGAAGGAGCTGAAAGAGTAGCTATAAAATAATGGATTTTGATGGTTGGTCTATGCTCTCTACTGATGATGCTTTTGTTTGGGGCATTTTTATAGACAAGAGTTGCATCAACCTTGTCAGGCAGCTACTTATCACCACTCTAAGTGAAATTAATGTCAAATTCTGATAAAATCCAGGGTTAATGTTGAATCTTTTAAATCCGATGACTAAATCACGAGGAGGGTCATCACCATGATTCCTTTTCAGTTTTTCCTAGAGTGTGAAGTCTTTTAACAGATTTTCAAAAAACAACAACAAAACTTCTTTGGTTTATTTAGCAGGTGGTGAACAATGGCTGTGTGGATCCAAGCACAGCAACTCCAAGGAGATGCCCTCCACCAGATGCAAGCGTTATATGGCCAACACTTCCCCATTGAGGTGCGCCATTATTTATCCCAGTGGATTGAGAGCCAAGCTTGGTATGTAGACTAGTTTCTCATATCTTAATAAATTGGGGGACTTGGTGGGAGTCCAGAAATGTTGGTCTTTGCTTCAGAAGAATGATTCAGAGTTAATTTAGGTTTTAAAATTCTGTCTTTATGCAAGGTACTAGGGGCATTGGAGGCCTTAGGGACATTATTGCTAGTGAATACCAGGCTATGTTATGAGCTCCCAAGGATGCAAAGCATGGTATTGAATGCTTGAGTCAACACATTAAAAAAAATTTTGGCCTTTGTCCTTGAACTTTATGATTTAATGGGATGGATAAAACTGACAATCTTGTGTCCAACAGAAATTGCCACAAAATGTAACCTGTCCTCTCCATAGTGATGTTTTTGTCAAACAAAAACCTTGGCTGTTAGAGTATCATTTGAAATAAGATATTTCAAGCTTAAAAAAAAACATCAAGACATGGGCTTAGAGGTTTTAAAGTACAATCCATCATGGTTGCCATATTAGAGTAGGTGTCTCAGGCCTGGGAAAGAACCATTCTCCTTGCCACTGTATGTATGGATTTAACTGCATGTCAGTGATTATGCCACTGGATGGATAGAAGTTACATATTAGCAGATTTCCATTTAGAAAAGTGACATTAGGCAACTCTAGAAAGGAGAAGAGTTTTCTGTGTAGCTTTAAAATGCTTAGGCAGAAAAATCAGCTGAGAGTTAATAAAATCTGAGCATGTCAAATATACTTTTTTTTTTTTACTGTCTGTCTTGATTTTTTCACTTAGTTGCTTTCTTAGGAGTAGGATATTACATTATTGGGAGAAGGCAGAGAAATAATGGCAAGTTTCTATTCAGATATTTAAAGCTCCACTAAGCAGTTTTTCCATATAATCTCTGTATTAAATGACTATTAAAGAACTATTTTAGCTTCATAATACAGTTTTAGTCTGACATTGTATAAGTGATTATGCCAGTATAATGACTTTAGTCAGAAAATCTCAGCTCCTTCGGTTGTAAGCAGGAAAAGTAAGATTATTCACATCATTAAAATGAGTCAATATGGTTCTGAATTGAGGCAAATTAGACTTCTCTGAGTTTTGCTCAAAGTCTAAAAACATTTCAAGAGCAAGAGGAGCCTCAAGCAGGGAAATTCTGCCAAATTCAACACTAGTGGTGCAGGGTTGTTCTTGATATCTTTCCTTCACTTTTATTTAATGCATCTAATACACCTATTTAAAGTTTGCCTTTCCTTCCTCCTTTTCCCCAGGGTTGGTTTTGGCATATTATTCATTAAAGTAAACCAAATCTTTGAATACTGTTTGTGCCTACATTTGAAAACAGATGCATTGGCTTAATGGATGGGCAATGAAATATAGAGCCTGTTTAGTACTAGGTCACTTGTTTGGATCCGACCCAGGTCTGTAATAACTGAGAGTTATTTCAGTCTGACAGCTGTTTGGTTCCCTCTGTGAATGGAGTTAAGAGTTTTAGCACTGTCTAGAAACAATTGTTCTGAATTACCAAAATAAACAAACAAAATCCAATTCCAGGATCCTACGCTCTGTTTTTTAAAGTAGCTCATTCATTCATTAATTGGGATGAACTCACTCATGAAATCGAAAAGGATTAGCAGAGTGTATTAAAAATCAAAATCCCACAATATGCCCTCTACAAGAAACATATTTAAAGCAGGGAAACCCTCACAGAGTAAAAATAAGGGGCTGGAGCAGAATCTTTTATGCTTCAGCCAAAGTCAAAAAAGCAGGGGTAGTTATCATGATCTCAGACAAAGCAAAAGTAAAAATTGCTCTAATCAGAAGAGATAAGGAAGGAAATTGCATCTTGATAAAAGCTACCATAGACAGTGAAACAATAACAATACAAAACATATATGGAACAAATGGCATACTCATTAATTTAATTCAATAAAACATTTATTAATGGTCACCTATCGTGTGCCAGGCATTAGGAATACAAAGACCAAAAAAAGGAATAATTTCTGCTGTTAAATAACTTATATTCTTTTTATGGAGGTAACATCATGTTCACAGATAAGAAAATATATGAAGTAATTTCTAGGGAGGGAGATATTTGTAACTGAGAGATCAGGTAAATATCCTGTAGAAGGTGACATAATTCTCCATTACTGAAGTGTTAACACTGTCCAGGTCTATAACCTGTGCCATAAATGACCACCTTTCAAAAACATTATGGATATCTTCTGAGAAACACTATGTCTGATTCCTAGTGCTGACAGACACCACTGTGTGGGGAGGGATATGCAAGATTGCCTGGAGGCAGTCCTCCATTTAGACTCTGGGAAAGTTGGGGATATTGTTATGTTGTCAAAATGGAGAGGACTATGTACTTATCAAAGCTCCAGAACCATTATAATAGCCCATAAAGTACATGGAAATGCTCCTTCTCCCTTCATGTCCAGGAGCAGATAGCACAAACACTTCAGAGCGGACCTGTGGGAGAAAGGAACAAGGGACAATGCTTTGTAAAAGGAAAGAAACTAGACCATACAGTCCAGCCAAAGTAATCAGTGAATGAGGATTAGATTAATATAGGCATCTAGTTGATTTCTATGGAGCAGGTTCCTGAAAAATTTCCCAATTGGGCACAAAGAAGCAGTTTGTTTATTTTTTAAAGCTATTTTGCATGAGTTGAGGTTGCACTTTAAAATGCACAAGTTGAGTGCATGTGTGTATACACATATGTGTAATTTTTTTTCCCCTAGGGACTCAATAGATCTTGATAATCCACAGGAGAACATTAAAGCTACTCAGCTCCTGGAGGGTCTGATCCAGGAGCTGCAGAAGAAGGCTGAGCACCAAGTGGGGGAAGATGGGTTTTTACTGAAGATCAAGCTAGGCCATTATGCAACTCAACTTCAGGTGGGTTTGAACTATGGGTACAACTACTTCTTCCTCCCAAGGAAATCTGCTCCTTCTTTTAGAGCTCTCCTCCCACAAGGAAATTAAATTTGCCTCTTTGTTTCATTGTTTCTTTGTGTTTAAGGGGTATAAATTGTAAATGGACTAAAGAATTGTTGATGTTTACTCTTTTTAGAAAAAGAAATGTTTTAGGGGTAGCTAGCTTACTCAGTAAATAGAAAAACAGGCTTGGAGATGAAAGGCCCGGGGTTCAAATCACACTTCCTACCAATATGACCCTGGGCAAGTCTCTTAACCCAATTGCCTAGCCCTTACCACTCTTCTGCCTTAAAACTGATATTTATCTATTCTAAGATGGAAGGTAAGGATTGTTAAAAACTTTTCATAACTTACTTTTGCACACTAGATTGCCATTTACCTATTATAGGGGAATCAGGACACATATCTGCTTATTAATGTAATTACTTTGTGAGAAATGTTTCTGTAATTAGTTTCTTTTGAGAACACAAATCAGTAGTACAAAGATGCTCTTTATTAATAAAACATAACTTTCTGGGAAGGTAATCATTATGGATAGCTTTGAATAGGTTTTCTTGATGCTTGTTGTTTGATTCCTTCAGAGCACATATGACCGCTGCCCCATGGAGTTGGTCCGATGCATCCGCCACATATTATATAATGAACAGAGGCTGGTCCGAGAAGCTACCAATGTGAGTGCGCCAGGGAGCTCTTTGAGTGCATCCTCTCTCATCAAACTCTCTCTGTACATTGAGCGAATTTCACAAAAGATTGTTCCAAGGGCTACTGAGGGCATACAAAAGAAATAGGAAAGACGGTTCATGAATCCAGCTGGCTTATCATCTAGTAGGAGACATAGGATGCCCATGTGTCAGATGATGTGATTTTAATAATAAAACATCACAAAGAGAGGTTAATGAATACAGTTCAAAGACAGTGATAAATGCTGAGGCTAAAGGTTTGATGAGGCAGGGAAAAGTGTTTAGGGAAGAGATGCCATTCCTTTTGAAAAACATTTTAAAGTTTGTTCATATCTTCTGGTTTTGTATCACCTTCTTTCCTGAATATTTCCTACCCTTCCCCTCTCCCCCCCTCCCCCCATACTCCTCTTTCTTGTGGGCCATCCCTTGGAAGAGAGAAAGGGCAAGTCAGTCAGTCAGTCAGTCAACAATCATTTATGAAGCAGTTACTATGTTCCAGGCACTGTGCTAAGTGCTGGTGATAAAAAGAAAGAAAAATAGCCCACAGTTCCTGCTCCCAGGGAGTTCATGCTCTAATGGGAAAAGGAAAAAGGCAATTTAGCCAAACTAATCAAGGCTAACTATATCTGATAGCACAGAAAAATATTACGTTCTCCTATTCCCTCATCTCACATCTCCTCTGGGAGAAGCTGCCATCCCTGCGCAGATTTGATGTAATAGCAGTAAGAATTAGGCGTTGGTTGTGAATGATTATAATCTATGAGGGATGAGGATGATGCTGGTTTGAGAGAGACTGAGGACCCCAAGTCTTCTTCCTCTAGGGTCCTATCAGTTAGAAGTGGGCTGAATGATAAGCTGGTTGATAAAGAGCAGAATGTCTTGATGGGAATAAATCACTGGGTGGTTGGTGCTATGGAAACCTGGTGATATTAGCCTTGAAAGTCAATGGGTGTGTGGGGAGGAGGGGAGCTGAAATCTCTAGGGAGAATGCCATCTAGATGGCTAGAACACATTATTCCATAGCAAGAGAGAAGCAGCTGAGTGATTCAGCCAGGTGGGGTCTGCCTGCATAGTCCAGAAGGAGGAGTGTTCATTGTCCATGAAAGTCCCCAAAGGGAATAACCCCTCTCCTTAGGCCCTCTAGGGAGCCCACGGAGCATTTCCTCCGGGAAGACTAGGCATGAAATAAATAGACTCCTTTTTCCTTTCTGGGGCCCCAATGGTAGGTGTCCCAGCCTTCTGGCTTTAGGCTTGGAGTCCGTGGAGTGTTCCCCGGAGAACCTGTGGCTTTGTCTGAGGCTCCCCTCAGGGCTCCCCAGACTGAGCTGGCCATCTGAACCTGCTGCCTCTCTCCTTGCCCTTCCCTCTGTGTGCAGTGTAGTTCTCCAGCTGGGAACCTGGCTGATGCTATGTCCCAGAAACACCTGCAGATCAACCAGACCTTTGAGGAGCTGCGACTGGTCACTCAGGACACAGAGAATGAGCTGAAGAAGCTACAGCAGACTCAGGAGTATTTCATCATCCAGTACCAGGAGAGTCTCAGAAACCAGGGTGAGGCCAGTGGGACTCAAGGTGGGCCAGGAAGCACAAAGAGAGGTCAGGCTGGAGAGCAAAATGGGGCTCTTGGTCTGGGGCATCAGCCTTTGGCTGGAGCCATCAGGGAGTCCCCATCCCTGATCAAGTCAGAACCCACTGGCAAAGGTGCTAAATAAGAAGGAAGAGACATGATCTCTATCCTCCCATAGATCCCAGACCAATAGGGAAATAGGTTCCTCTCTCAGAAAGCTCCCGATCTGAGTACGGTACCTAGCCACAGCTGTGGGCACATTGGATGCACTAAGAACATGCCAACTCAGTCCCTCTCCCCCCCCTCCCCCCATACACACACACACAGGACAGAACTTGTGAGTGATCCTTAGAATATAAACAATCTCAGGGTCTACCCAACAGTGACAGTGGGGATTGATGGAATTTTACTCTTCGTGGGAGGGCTTGTTTCTAGAAGCCTTCCAGGTGGGAGGTGTCTGTCAAGCAGCTCAGCTTGACAGGGGATAGCGTCTGCCTTGTGTCCAGGATGCAGTGATCTTCAGAACAGAAGAACCAGGCTAGGGGCTGTGTATGGAAGAAACCAGTTGTGGAGCTCCAGGAGCTCCCTCTCCTGGTGTTCCAGAAGCCATCTGTCTTAGGCTGGAGCCTGGCCTTGTCCCAGAGGGAGCAAGATGGACTTTGCTGTCAGAAATGCCAACCCAAGTGCATGTGCTGGTGGGAGGCAGCCTGAGCATGAGCACCCTCTCTCCATGTGAAGCTGTCCTGAGACCAGACAACTTCCCCTCCCTTTGCACCTTCCGTGGGAACATGGGATTCTTGTGCCTCTCTTTTTCCTTTCAACCACACACATGTTCTCCGTTCCTCATCATATTCCTCCTGTGAGAGGAGCTGTCATCCCCAGGCAGAAGGGAGGGAGTGTGGAGCTAGAATCGGGCCCTGATTGCCCATTGTTGTATTTGAGGGGAAAGGAAAACCTCATGCCTCCATCATCTGGAGGCACTGGGGAATGACTGAATAAGAGGCTGGTTGAAGCTGAGAGGAGAGTCAAACTTTGAGAGGGAGTCTCTCTTTTCTTTGGGGGGAGGGGGCGGGTAGAGAGTATCCCCTCTCCGTGGGCCTTGCTGTCTCCCAGTCAGATGGTGCTTGGGTCCCTGAAGCTTCCTATGTGGAGACTAAAGGAGGGTGTTGTGGTGTGTTCCTTTCCCCCCACAGCTCAGTTTTCCCAGCTGTCACAGTTGAGTCCCCAGGAACGCTTGACAAGGGAAACAGCACTTCAACAGAAGCAGGTGTCCCTGGAGGCCTGGCTGCAGCGTGAGGCCCAGACTCTCCAGCAGTACCGAGTGGTGAGCTCCTTCCTTTCCACTCTTTCCTGGGCACAATTGATGGGGGGTGGGGGGGGGAGGGTCAGGGGTGTCCTCAGATGGGCAACAGTGTCCTGATCTCTTTTGTCAGGGAGCCAAAGCAAAGAGCCAGGCAGGGTGGCTACAATGGATTCCTTTCTCTGTGGGGAATCTGGTCTGGGGAAATTGGGACAAGGGAAGCATGGAAGCCATTTGAGAAAAGAAGACCTTCCCTGTCAGTTTGCCATATTAAACGGGGCAGCAGAAGGCTCTCTTCTGAGCCTTTCAAGACCTTTGCCTCTTGCAGTCAGAGGACCTGGGTTCTAGTCCCAGCTCTGCCACTTCCTTCTACTCCCTGTGGGGACTTGAGATTGACCTCTGTGGACTTATTTCCTCCTTGGTCAAATGAGTGGTTAGACTAGAAGATGTGGAAGGCCCCTGCCAGCTCTGAATCTCTGACCCACTGGTGTTGGCAGGAGCTGGCAGAGAAACACCAGAAGACCCTTCAGCTGCTCAGGAAGCAGCAAACCATCATTCTGGATGATGAGCTGATCCAGTGGAAGAGGCGGCAGCAGCTGGCAGGGAATGGAGGGCCCCCAGAGGGCAGCCTGGATGTCCTGCAGTCTTGGTATGTGAGGGAGGGAACTTTGGGTGGGTGGGGCTGTTGAGACAAGGCTTTTGGCCTTGGGGGTCAGCTTTCAGGGCTAGTTCTGGTGAATTGGGGAGCTCTCTTCCAGACTGAAGGGCAAGGGATGGTGACTAAAACCAGACACTCTTCTCCCCCAGCCCAATTCTGCTGTAAGTTCCCTTGGTCCCTTCCCATGGTGAGAGAGGAAGTCCTATAGTCCTATATCTCTCCCTAGACCAGTTAGGGATCAGTCTGTATCCTGGGCAATTAAAAAAAACCCAGACCCTTATCTTCTGCCTTAGTATCAGTTCTAAGACAGAAGAGTGTCAAGGGCTAAGCAATTGGGGTTAAGGGACTTACCCAGGGTCACACAGCTAGGAAGTGTCTGAAGTCAGCTTTGAACCTGGGTCCTCCTGACTCTAGGCCTGGCACTCTGTCCACTGTGCTAGTTAGCTACCTCCATCCTGTGCAATTTAATCTATTGCCTTTGTGTTGCCCCGTGGGCTCCCACACCCAGGTGTGAGAAGTTGGCAGAGATCATCTGGCAGAATCGGCAGCAGATCAGGCGGGCAGAGCATCTCTGCCAGCAGTTACCCATTCCTGGACCTGTAGAGGAGATACTGACTGAGCTCAATGCCACCATCACAGATATCATCTCCGCACTGGTGACCAGGTAACTGCTGCTTCTGGGGCCATTTCCAGCCCTGGGGAGCAAAGGAAGGTTCTGGGGATCACTGAGATTGTGACATCTGCCTCTCCTGCCTTGGGCTCTTCATCTTTCCCTTGGCCTCTTGCTCCTCAAGCTGCTCTAGACTGAGCTTCCCTGGTTCTCACTCCCAACAGGCAGAGAGACAGTGTGCTGGAGAGAGCCTGAAGTCTCTGCTTCTGAGAGAATGTCCTCCTCCCCACACCTTCCCTTGTTCCCCCATTCCAATGGTCCCCAGCTCCTTTTGACCTCCTACCTTAGGTCTCCCTTCCTCTCCCTCTCACCTTCTTACTCTCAGTATTCTTCTTTTGGGTCAAAGCAGGGTCACTCATCTTTTACAGCTACAGTCTTGTTGAGGAGACCCACCCATACCTAGAAGTGTAAAGGGCCCAAGGCCATCCTTCCAGCCCCTAGTTGGTTGCCCTCCAAAGCACAAGAAGCACATCTAGTGATTCTCTCCAGTGATCTAGAGGCATCTAGTGATGTCTCATGGGAAGGGGTGATGTCATCTGGCATCAGCTGCATCCTGGATGTCTGGTCATTTCTCTTCCCTGCAGCACCTTCATCATTGAGAAGCAGCCCCCTCAGGTCCTGAAGACGCAGACCAAGTTTGCAGCTACAGTGCGTCTCCTGGTGGGTGGGAAGTTGAATGTGCACATGAACCCCCCTCAAGTGAAGGCCACCATCATCAGTGAGCAGCAGGCCAAGTCTTTACTGAAGAATGAGAACACTCGAAAGTAAGGATCTTTCCTCTATGGGCTTCCCTTGAATCCCCTTGGGCTTTAAAGGAAAGAGTCTCCTTTCCCAGAGAGAGATCTGAATATTAGCCATCCTCTCTCTGATGCCTTGTCTCTCTTCTATTTCATAAGAAGAGACAGGAAAGGGGCATCTTTTTTTAAACCCTTACCTTCTGTCTCAGAAAAGTGGTAAGATTAGGCAATTGGGGTTAAGTGATTTGCCCAGGGTCCCACGGGTAGGCCAGGTAGGGAGGGACAGGGGTTGAGGGAACATCTATTAAGGTGCAGATCCTTTATTGCCTCATTCCTTTAGTCTTTCTTCTTCCTCTTGCTTCTTCCTCCTTTTCAGTCCTCTCCATCCTGGCAATTCACTCAAATTACTCAAGTATTTACTGTATTTTATCACCTCCCTAGCTAAATATCTAAGCTTGTGCTTTGACCTCTCAAAATTGTGGGTCCTTGAGACTGGTTTGTTGTGGGGGATCTCTTGTTTGCAGTGATTACAGTGGGGAGATCTTGAACAATTGCTGTGTGATGGAGTATCACCAGGCAACAGGCACCCTCAGTGCACACTTCAGGAATATGGTAAGGAGAGAAGGGGAGGGTGGGGGGATGGGGGGTAGAGTGTGAAATAATTACCATTTTGATGAAATTTTGGACTGCTTTGTCGCCTTATTTCTTCTTTTTGCAGTCCCTAAAACGTATTAAAAGGTCTGACCGTCGTGGTGCAGAATCAGTAACAGAAGAGAAATTTACAATCCTGTTTGAGTCGCAGTTCAGTGTTGGTGGAAATGAGCTGGTTTTTCAGGTCAAGGTAAAAAAACCTCCCCACTAACAGTGCTGGTTTTTTGGTAATGGCCTAATCACTTCTGAGTATGGAGCAGTTTTTTTTAAACCCTTGCCTTCTGTCTTAGCTCAATACTAAATATGAATTCCAAGGCAAAAGGAAAGCAAGTGCTAGGCAATTGGAGTTAAATGCCTAGAGAGTCATACAGCTAAGAAATGTCTGAGGTCATATTGGAACCCAGGTCCTCTAGACTCCAGACCCAATGCCCTTCCACTGCTCTGAAACAATTGTCTTTTACACAGTATTTTGTTTACAACCTTCTTTTTGCTATTCAGGGACAGAATATGAGGAAATTATCTCAGCTCCAACCCCAAGGTCATTCATAAGATAGTAACAAGGCAAGAAATAAGATGCCATAAGTAGATAAAAGAAAAATCAACAGATGTAGCATGAACAGTTTTCCAGGCTAATTAGAGTATGAACTTGTGTGATTGTCACATGTATTTTTAGGTGCCTGTTATGTGATTCTTATCTAACTGGCCATTTCAGGTTTCTCCTCGTTCTCCATAAAGTCTTGAGAAGCACTATATTTTTTGGCAACTTCTACATCACATCCGATTTGAAAAAATGCCTGGGGGCACCTAGTGTTATGCTAGTACTAGGTAAAATCATAGTCTTTTTCCTGGAATAGTCCAGATCTTATGTTCAAGGATTGTGCTTGCCTAGAGTCAAGGTGAGCATTAGGGTGTTGAGATTTGTTAGTCAGAGAAGGGACACGAGAAGGGAGAATGTGATAGCTGTGGATTCTGAAGCTTCTTACTTGTTTCTCTAGACCCTCTCCCTCCCTGTAGTCGTGATTGTTCATGGTAGCCAAGACAACAATGCTACAGCTACTGTTCTCTGGGACAATGCTTTTGCAGAACCTGTAAGTATTTTCTTCTGTTGTGCCTATGCCTTAATGACTTCATATTGATGCCATAAATCTCTTTGAGGAAATGATCCCTATTCCAATTTGAGGAATAGTAGTAGTCTTTTTTTTTTTTTAAACCCTAACCTTCCATTTTAGATTCAATACTATGTATTGGTTCCAAGGCAGAAGACCAGTCAAGGGTTAAGTGATTTGCCCAGGTCACACAGCTAGGAAATATCCAAGGCCAAATTTGAATGTAGGACCTCCCATCTCCAGACATGACACTCTGTCCATAGAGCCACCTAGAATGTAATATTTTTGATGAAGCCTGAAACTAGGAGTTGGAGGTGACTGTTGTATTCCTTCTTTTTAAAAATATGTTTTATTGCTGTCATTTGTTTTTGACATCACTTATATTTCTCAATATACCACTTCCCACTTCCAGAAGGCTATCCCTTATGAAAGTAATGCTGAACCTATGGCACATGTGCCAAAAAAGCCATTCAGCAAAACTAGCCAGCACTAGTTTTAGTCTAATGTTATTTGTCATGTTCTATATTCTTGAGTTCCTTCCAAGTCATGGGAGGGGGTGAGGCCAGCATGACTCCTACAGGGTATTTTAGTGAAAAAAAATTACAGTATGATTTCCTTCCTCTCTGAAAAAGAAAGTCATGATGCTTGCTTTTAGATTACCTTTAAGGTTCTTTCCAGTACGAAAATATGATTTTTCAATTCATTCCAAATGTTATATCACTCAAGGAGATTGTGAGCTGATGTATAGTATTGTTATTTGTTTTGTATATTTCAAATAACTGTATTGTTATTTGACAATTTTCCATATTGTTTCACAAGGAAAAATTCCACATATTGGGTTTTCCACCAGAGTTTTTTCATAAAAGTCTAGTATATCCAAGGTTTTGGCCTTGTTATCACTCCCTTAGCACATACACTGGCATGAGAGGAAGGCTCTGTTTCATCCAGGGAAGAGATTTGAGAAACATCATTTAGCATCCATATTAATGTTCTTCAAAATACAATTAATTCTCTTTTGCTGCTATAAGAAGGACTTTATGAAGCAATGTATTGAAATGCTTAAGATTAGTTTAAAATTAATTTTTAAACTGCCCAGAAATTATCTTGTTTGATGAGAAGACACTGGTTCTTTTTTGTAATATTTCTGGACAGAATGACTAGGTTCTTCCACACTCCCTTTCCTGCTTACCACATAGCCTCAGATTCTCATGTCACTTTATCCAACTCATAGCCTGTTATTGGAAAAGCATTTTTCCACTAGAAAAGGAAGAATCAAAAGTAATTTAACTTTTCAGTCATTCAGGGTTTGATAAATCTAAAAATATGGATTACTAAGAAAGACTTCCCTATTTTATAAAAACTACTAGGAAAACTGGAAAGTGATGTAGTAAAAATTAGGCTTACAACAACATTTTCCTCAAAATTCCACAATAAATTCAAAATGTTTATATTACCTAAATATTAAAGATCATACCATTAAAAAGATGAGAAGTAAATAATATCTTTCTTTTTAATTAATAAATTATTACTTTTTCTCCTTCCTACCTACTCCTTTATTCAATTTTAAAAAAAAAGAAAAAGAAAAGGCCTTGTAACATACATGTATAATTAAGAAAAACAGTCTTGCATTGGCTTTGTCCAAAAATAAGTTTCATTCCACCTTGAGTTCATTATCTGTTATTCAGAAGTTTGGTAGTGTGCTTCATCAGCAATCCATTGGAATGCTGGCTGGTGATTACCTTGATGCAAGTTCTTAAATCTTTCAAAGTTGTTTGTTTTTACGTTGTCATTGTGTAACATGTTCTCTAAACTCTGCTGTCTATTACATTCACACACTAAAATTTGTTCAGCTATTCTCCAATTGATGGAAAAATAGGCATGTTAATTCAGGGAACTGTGAATTAGTGTAACTCTTTTGGAAATCAGTTTGACATTAT
The DNA here is from genome assembly GCF_016433145.1 of Gracilinanus agilis. Taxonomy (NCBI): domain Eukaryota; kingdom Metazoa; phylum Chordata; class Mammalia; order Didelphimorphia; family Didelphidae; genus Gracilinanus; species Gracilinanus agilis. The sequence continues at coordinate 189,744,954 of NC_058133.1, forward strand.
GTATATTAAATGATAAAACTATCCATACCTTTTGACCTGCTAGGCAATATGCCCTAAGGAGGTCACTGGCAAAAAGAAAGTCTCTATTTATGCTAAAGTGTTGATAGCAGCACTTTGGGAGGTAGCAAAAAAATTGAAAGTAAAATAGATTCCTATAAATTGAGAAATGGCTAAACCAAGAGGATGCTATGAATATGAAGGAATATAGTTGTGCTATAAGAAATGACAAGCACAATGATGAAGCCTGAAAGGACTAACATCAGTTCAAGTAAAAGTTCATGCAAATTAAAGAGAAAATGCACATTGACTACAACAGAGTAAGTTAAATGGAACAGACCACGACCTCAAGACCATTAAAACTTTATATTGCAAAATTATTAAAACAACAAACTTGACCCTCCAAAAAGAGCCATATTGATATACCTCCCTGTACTCTTTGGTAGATATCAGAGTCCATGGAACTTTGATATAAATCAGACTTTTTCTATGTTATTTTTTTATTTTACTCAAATTTTTCTTCTTCTCTTTTTCTCAATCAAAAACAAAAAACATTGGGGCAGCTCTGTAGATAGAGAACCAGGCCTAGAGTAGGGAAGACCTGGGCTCAAATATGGCCTCAGACACTTCCTAGCTTTATGACCCTGAACAAGTTACTTAATACCAAGCGCCTAGTCCATACTGTTTTTCTGCCTGGGAACTGATACCCTAGTATCAATTCTAAGACAGAAGGTAGAGATTTAAAAAAAAAAATTAGGAGTTTTCTTGGGGGGAAGATGGAGAAATTTACACAAAGGGAATAGCTTTGTGTTATAAGAACAAAAGATATCAGTAAAAATCTGTTTTTAAAAAGAAATATCCAGAACAGTAAGATTTTCTCAACATGTTTTAAGATTTGTAACTATGATTTCACTTACATTGTTTTCAAATATGTGCATATGAATAAATGTGAGAGCCAGTCCATTTCAGACTGGCTTTCTTTCCTGTGCTTTGGCTTAGTATTTCACACATCCATATCTATTACATCCATAGTCTTTCCATAAGGCAATTTAAAAAAAAAAAGTATCAGGCTTTGGTTGTGATTTTAGTTATTAGATGTCTTCTTATAGCTCTTCTTACAGAGGGAGATACCCTGAAATGACTTTCCTAAATCATGTATGTGAGGCTAAAGTGGGAACTTCTGAGCTTTGTGCAACATTATACCAGTCAAGAACTCTGGGAGGGTTATCCTAAGGCTTCCTACAAGACAGATGTTTGACCAAACTAACCCTGGATGATTTTCCTTTTGAGGCAGTTGGTTGTTTCTTGAATGGCTCTGGCTCTTCTCCCTCTCTGGGATTGGTGCCTCTTTTTGACTTGCCTTTAAAAAAAATTTTTTTTAATCCTTACTGTCTGTTTTAGTATCCATTCTAAGATAGAAGAGCAGTAAGGGCTAGGCAATATAACTAAGTAACTTGCCAGGATCACACCACTAGGAAGTGTGAGGCCAGATTTGAATCCAGGTCCTCCCGACTCCAATCTTTGCTCTCTATCTACTTTGCTACCTAGCTGCCTCTCTGACTTGCTCTTTATCTTTATCATTTTCCCTTTTCCAGGGCCGGGTGCCATTTGCTGTACCTGACAAAGTATTGTGGCCCCAGCTGTGTGAGGCTCTCAACATGAAGTTCAAGGCAGAAGTCCAAAGCAACCGAGGCCTGACAAAGGAGAACTTGGTGTTCTTGGCTCAAAAACTGTTCAACAGCAGCAGCAACAACATGGAAGACTACAACAACATGGCCATCTCTTGGTCCCAGTTCAACAGGGTGAGGGGAATGGGGAATCAGGAATCAGGAGAATCTTTCACAATAGATACTTTGGGGAGGTTTCTTCCTACCGCCTCTCTCACTAGTAGCTCTTTTGGGTAAAAGGTCTTCCTGAGACTCATCCAGATTTTTGGTGAGATAGAGAAAATATTATTGGACATGAAGTCCTATTGTTTGCATGTTTAAAGCAACTGGACTTTTAAGCATATTTATTTCATTTTAATCCTTTATATAAGGGGAGAATCTAAAATGAAGCAAAACATGAACAAAACTAAAGAGGAGGGATGTGTTCAGGACAAGTATGTGTTTTATGGGATCTCATTTGCTTTGACTTTTTGAAAATTTTTTTGTGATATAAAGTTATTTGAGCCTCACTCAAATATTAAACTACTTGAGACTCTAAACTAGTGTGATGACCACACCTTTATTCAGGTATCTCTATTCAAGTATTTATTGTTGTTCAGTTATTTCAATCAGGTCCCACTCTTTATGACCCTACTTGGGGTTTTCTTGGCAAAGATACTAGAGTGGTCTGCCTTTTCCTTCTGCAACTCATCTGACAGATGAGAAAACTGAGTTAAACAGGGTTAAGTAGATTGTTTAGGGTCAACTAGTAAATTTCTGAGGCCAGATTTGAACTTAGGAAGTTTAATTTTCCTGACTCCTGGCCAGGTATTTTATCTATTGCTCCACCTAGCTGCTCATATTCAAGTATTCAGGTATCAGTCATTCTACCTTTTGGGTTGGGGAAGGATAATTTCAATTTAAAAGTAATGGGGAAAATGTTTTCCACAGCATTAAGTGAACATTAAGAACTGACATTCTTTTATATCCATGGCTCTTTTAAAATGATTTAGAGATGAGAGGTCCTAGGTTCAAATCTGGCCTCAGACATTTCCTAGCTGTGTGACCCTTGGCAAGACACTTAACCCCAGTTGCCTAACCCGTACTACTCTTCTACCTTAAAATCAATATTATATATCGATTCTAAGACAGAAGGTAAGGACTTTTAAAAATAAATCAAATTAAATAATTTGGCTACCTGTGTGGTAGATGGGCATTGATGAACTGTGCTATTTAATGATGAGGTATCTGTAGCTTTATAGGTTGATCTGTTCAGTGCCAACTGAAAAAGCTGCTGTATGGAGCAACGAGATAGCACAGTGGAGAGAGTGCCAGACCTGAAGTTGAGAGAATTTGGGTTTAAATCTGGCCTCAGCCACATCCTTGCTATGTGACTCTGGGCAAGTCATTTCATCCCATTTGCCAAACCCTTGCCTTTCTCTCTTACAATTGTTAGTAGAACAGAAGGTAAAGGTTTAAAGAAAAGAAAAAGCTGTTGTATATGAAAGCCAGGGACTGTGACTATTGGGGTGTACTTACTCCTTATCCCCTTCTTATTTCCTTTTCAGTTATTAAACACACATTAAGTGCCTCTAGGTATGATGAAACAAAAATGAGAAGTGGCAACCTTCAGGAAACATCTAATCTAGTGGTAGGAATAATGCAACTCATTCACAAATAAGGATAGAATATAGAATGTGATGAGACCAAGAAGGGCAATCAGAGAGTTCTGCCATCTGGAGGGGTGGTGGGTGTCAGGGAACTGAGCTATTGGGCCTCAGCAGAAGAAAAAAATTTCAGACTCCCTCCTGACTTTGCTCTTATGGATGGATAGCTAGTCTCCAAGAGGTATAGATTTGTAAAAGTAGGCTGTCATAGATGCTTGTTTTCCATTTATTTGGTTGTGATTGCGATAAAAAAAAAAAGAGGGAGACTTAAATTCTAAATGTCATTCTTATTCTCCACCCCTACTTCCCCTCCCCCAGCATTTAAAAAAAATTGTTCTGTTGTGTCAAAACACAGGAGAACTTACCTGGACGGAATTACACTTTCTGGCAATGGTTTGATGGGGTGATGGAAGTGTTAAAAAAACATCTCAAGCCTCATTGGAATGATGGGTGAGAGTCTTCATTACTTAGCTAGAAATAAAGGAAAAAAAAAACCTCTCCTTTGAGGGAACAAAACCTCACTTGATTTTTCTCCTTTTGTGTCTGTGATCTAGGGCCATCTTGGGTTTTGTGAACAAGCAACAGGCCCATGACCTGCTTATCAACAAACCTGATGGGACTTTTCTGCTTCGATTTAGTGACTCTGAAATTGGGGGCATTACCATTGCCTGGAAGTTTGACTCTCGTAAGTATCTTCCTTTGCTGTCTCCCTATAAAACAACCAAACAATCACCACCATCACTAAGAAGGCAGTTGCTTTGATTTAGGAACTGCTTTTTTTTGTAAAATTGGTCTCTCATTTGAGAAAGTTAGCAGCTTTTATTGTACAATATCCCCCAAATTGCTCTATGATGCTCTTGTGGAGAAGAAAAGTCATTTTCTTAATATTTGTTATAGTAAAAAATTTCTTAGATTATATGGATGATATTGGTGTAATAAAAAAGTTTGTTCATTTTAATTATGCCTTCATTGCTTACTAAAATAAGAGTGTTATCATTGTTGTCCCCATCTAGCTCTGTACTTGTAGGTAATACTTTAAAGAGCTTTGAGGGGTTCTGATGGTTTCTATCTTTTACATTGTGAGGAAATAAAAGTAAGGTGAATAAGCTGTATAAATATGTTATCATTCTTTTTGCCAACAAATATACTTTGCTTTTTAAAACTTATGGGGTGAGAAATTAAGAATTCATTTCCTCCAAAGGGAAGTAGCCTGGCATTAGACCTTGAGATCTGTTGTTAGAGGAGATTTATTTGCACTTAGCATACCTAAGGAAAATGTGCTCATTCTTTGTCTATTGACCATAACAAGTACTTCAGATGTAACCTGAAGGTGGCTCCCAGGAAGGTCTTCTTGGAGGTTAATGTTCTATACTATTGGAGGATGTGGGGAAGGGAGAAGTTTCCAACTCCATCTTTGGAGTGTCATTTTTCTGTTTGTTGATTTAGAGGAAAGGATGTTTTGGAATCTGATGCCTTTCACCACCAGAGACTTCTCTATCCGGTCCCTGGCTGACCGCCTGGGAGATCTGAATTATCTTATCTACGTGTTCCCTGATCGGCCAAAAGATGAAGTATACTCCAAGTATTACACACCAGTTATGTGCGAGTCTGCCACTGGTAACAGAATTCAAATTTTAATCCAGTTTTGATGTGTCTTGTTGTTTTATCTTACATCATAATATATAAACTTAATTTTCAGTTACTCTTGTATTATTTCATAATAGTTTATACAATATCCATGGCAAATGCTAATTATGAATTCTCTCTGCCCCAGTCCTTATTGTCAATATCTTAGGGAATGAAAACATTAAAAAAACAAAACCTTACCATCTGTTTCATAATTAATAATAAGGATCAATTCCAAGGCAGAAGAGTGGTAAGGATGAGGCAAATGGGGTTAAGTGACTTACCCAGAGTCATATAGCTAGGAAGTGTCTGAGGCTAGCTTTGAACCCAGGACCTCCCAATTCCGGGCCTGGCACTCAATCCACTGAGCCAACTAGCTGCCCCAGGAATGAAAACATTTTTAATACTAGCATATATCAACCAAAATTAGGAAGGCAAATCTTCCTAGAGGAAAGAAATCATATTACAAATTCCAAAACCAAATGATTGCTTAATTGTATGCAATTTTTCATATCCACATCTGCCTCCTTCTATTAGCATTTATAACCAAGAATTTCCAATCATATCTATCTCTAAATGACTTTCTTTGGCCAATTCTTTTGTTTAATCTCCTTTGCTATTCTGTCACTGCTTGGAGAGAACAGAATACCCAAAAGACATGAAATTTGTTACTGGTCATCAAGTCCTAAAATCCTTTAGATCAAGTTAGGACACTTGCACTCAGATCTTAACCTTATTAACCACAAAGCATCTTGAACATTTGGACTTCAGTGCAGTTGGATGAATACTGAATTTGGTCCAGATGTTGATTCAAACTTTGGTTCTGCCAGTTACCAGCAGCTTGAGCTCAGGCAAGTCATATAACCTCAAATTCCTTATCTATATAATGAGAATGAGGGTGTTGTGAGGACCAAGGGAGATAGGTATGCAAAACCTTTGTAATCGACTTCTGCTTGTTGCTGTTCTTGCTTCCAGAAATAATGCTGCACCTTCTTGTTTCCAAATGTGGCCTTTCATAAATTAGCCCTTTCACAGAAAGCCTGGAAGTTGAATAGCTCAGTTTTAATCCCTAGGCTACTTTCCCCCCATAAATTGCATGAAGAATGAGAGAAATAGCTGGCATTTCTTTGTAAAACATCCTGTAAATAGTACTCACCTGGGATGAGTGGGTGAGGACCTTTTTCTCAGAATGCCATGAACACACCATACCTTCCAGTGCAATTACACACAGATAGGCAGATGAATGGAGGAGAGGTACATTTGCCTTTAGGGTGAACATATCATTAATGTTTAATTTGGACTTGTAATATTGAAAATCTGGTTTGAGATCCGGAGAATTTACTAAATATGCCAACACCAGTGAAGCCTTCATTTTCATTCTCTGCAATGAGGCTGCGCCTCTCTCTGACTTTCTTGAGTAGATTGGGGGCTAGGTCTCTGGGTGCCTTTTTGTCTTATGATCTAAAAAGAAGACCATTTCTGAGTAAGACTGTGTATCTCCTCACTTGAGAACCATCATTGTCCTCAATCTCCTTCTCCTTTCTCTCCTTGGCAGCTAAAGCTGTGGATGGATATGTGAAACCACAGATCAAGCAGGTGGTCCCAGAGTAAGTGCCTAACTCATATTCACATTTGGATTCTTATCTCCATTTATCTTTCCCTATCCCACATATGCCCAAACATATTCCATAAAGGCCCTGTCTCCCTTTCCCAGGAGACCTTTATGCAACCTGGTCGTTAGGTGAGATCTTGATTTTGTCCTAACATACTATAGGGCTTCAGTCTATAGCTCCTATTCTCAAAGCACATGGCTTCCCACCTATCTCAAAAGATACTTCCCTGATACAGCAGCCCCAGGATTACCACTTCATACACTACCCCAGACTCAACTAGTAGTACATAAAAAAGCTGAGCCGCCAGCATCTTTCCCAGAATCGGAGAGTCAGTGGGAAAGAGCCAGAGTTCAGTTTTCTTGATCAGTGCTGGCCTAGCATAGGCAACCCTGACGACAAGCTGCGGGTCAAGTATAGCAAGAACAAGTATATCTTCCTCAAGGCTCAAGTTCTAGAACCACAGAAAAAGGATTCCTCAAGTCTTAGGAGCACAGGAAGGGTCTTTTAGGCCATCTTCCCTCTAGGCTAATTTCCATTGCAGCCCTTCAGAGTAGATGGGGTCTGAGGTTTTATTTTTGCTCCTTTCTCCAGGTTTGCTGGTGCATCTGCAGATTCTTCGGGGGGCACTGCCACATACATGGATCAGGCCCCATCCCCAGCCGTGTGCTCCCAGTCTCATTATAATATGTATCCACAGAAGTAGGTTGTGCTCTCTTAGGGGCCCAAGGAGGTGGTGACCAGTGTGGAAATGTCAGGATCCCCTAGCAGGCTGGGGTTTATTGGATTAAGTGGGGATTCATGAGCTACAGAGCCCAGACCTGTCCCAGCCTATTTAGATGGAAAATGCCAGTGGTCATTCTAGGGATGAATGTGGGCTCTTAGTTCCTTAGCACTGTCCATCACCAGTTGTTTCTCAAAGAATTCTGTCCTGTGGCCTGGGAAATGGTTTAATTTGGGTCACTGGATACAGCTTTATTAAATGGCTGGCTCTCCATTTCCTACAAGCTGGTGCTGGGGTAAAAATCAGCTCAGAGGGGAGGTTGGAGGGGAATGCCGTCAGGCTACCTTGCCTACCCTGAGGAGAGACTTGAGATCAGGTGGGGAATGGAGTCTCTTCATATTTTGATGATTTCTTTCTTCTTTTGTCAGCCCTGACTCTGTCCTTGACCCAGATGCGGATTTTGACCTGGATGACACTATGGATGTAGCAAGACATGTTGAAGAACTCTTACGCCGACCAATGGACAGTCAGTGGATCCCTCATGCCCAGTCGTGACCCCTGACCCCTCCACCACCTAGCTCTTCATCCCCTGCCGGAGGATCGCTCTTGTGGATGTTTAATTCCATGAATCGCTTCTCTTTGGAAATAATACTCATAATGTGAAGTGTTAATACTAGTTGTGACTTTAGTATTTCTGTGCATGGTGATGCCAGCGGGGTGGGTGTGAGTGTGCGTGAGTGTGTGTATGTGTATCCAAGTGAGGTGTTGTTCTCCTTCCCCTCCTCTCCTTCTGTCCAGGATTTGGCTGCATTGTCAAGACCTTAGGAACTGTGGCCAATTTCTCTTTACTAATAGCCAGGAGCTGGGAGAGCTGAGCTTTGGCTTTGGGAGGCTGGGGTCAGGTTGGGGTGAGAGGGAGAATGTACCTCTTATTCAACAAATTATATTGCTGTTTCAGCCAAATATTACAGTAAAAAAGTTAACAGTTGTTGCCTTTAACTATCCTCTGAAATTTTGATCACTGCCTTTTAACAGAAAAAGCCAGGTTTCCTTCCTTCCTTCTTTCCTTCCTTTTTCTAGGTAGGGTTGGGAAATTATGACAGTTTGAAAAGATAGATGGAGTAGGGGAAAGAGTTGTGGGTTTTCTGATGTGGGAGTGGTTGATCTTTTTAAAATGCCACTTAGCACATACAAGTTCACCCTTTTTGTATGGATTTGCTCCTTTGCAGGAGTGAGGACACATATGCATGAATGTTTGGGGATGTGTATGTTTGAAATGGGGGTAAGAAAGATTAGCCATATATGTACATGCTTATAGTATTGATATCCTGTGCATTTGGGCCACAGTGAAATAATAGACATTAACTTCCCAGGGTTAAAAAACAGTCATTGTTCCCTGGGGTAACCCACAATTTGGATCTGATCATTCAAAGACTTTTACTTCCCTGCTTGTTCTCTGGACTTTTGGATACTAAAGTGTGAGGATTTGTTTGTTGTTTTTTAAAGATTACTTAAAAGAGTTATGGATTTTATAAATGTTAGATGCCCTTTTGTTTTTCTAAAATTTTTCCTCTTCATTTCCCTCCTACCTATCCAGTCACATATGGCATCAGAATTGTCTCTTTTCACCCCAGTCCTTTGCCAGCCACACCCAGCATCACTTGTATTTCCTTCCAGTGTTTACACCCATTGTCTTGAAGACTTGATGGCATGAATGTCATCTGAAGCAAAGGCTAGCTTGTTGAGTTTGATTGAAGCCCATGGTCCACCTAAAGTGTGCTTGTGGGCAGTGACAGGGGTTTTGTTTCTTTGGGATGTTTTTGGTTTTCTTTTGATAAACAGGAAAAAAGGGAAAAAACGAAATTAAACCTAGCATAATTTTGACTCATGGCAATTTCTTCGGTAGCTTCTTGCCTACTGGGGAGACATGGGTTATGACTGGGATGGGTTGCTGGACATAAGTTGGGGAATGAGTAGACACAGCCTATAGGTGAGGCCTCAGAGGTTCTTTCCCCAACCCCTCTCTTCAAGAGAAGGGCACATGGCCATACCCAGGAGAGTTATGTCACTAAAAACCTTATTTTTATACATGCTAGTAAATAGATATTTTTTTAACAAAAAAGTTATGAATTTATCAAGTATCTTGATGTTGATGGAGAAATATTCCTCTTTAGTAAAGTATTTATTGGAAGGTAACTTTTTAAAAGCCACCGTGTGTTTGCCTTGGCTCAGTTTTATATGTTGATTATTTTTTAACCTGGCCATCCACACCCTGGCACTGCCAGGCTATAGGAGCATCTCTTGCGCCCCCCCCCCCCCCCCGTCAAGAGAAGACCGAACTCTCCAGGAACACCAGCATTGGCTGTGGGATGCTGTTCACCCAGGATGTGGGCTTACTTAGGACTCTAGGTCTGAAGCTGTTGGCTGGGGCAAGGAGGAAGGGGAAAGGCCGAGTTTCCTAGGTGTCCAGGCCTTTCACGAAGAGTCCCGGAAATGACTCTCCGCCTTTCTTACTTCCCGATTCCCCCTTCTGAACAGGCTTATTTGGACTGAGCCTCTGGGCCCTAGGGTGGCACAGCCTGAGAATCGGATTTTAGCTGTGGCGGCCCACCCCCACCAGGGGGCAGCCCCGAGCTGGGATCCGCTCTGCCCAGTGCCATGCTGAAGGTGGTTCTAGGAAGCAGGGATGCTCTGGGACCTCCTGCCATCCCCTTCTCCAGGGCCACCAGGCTTCCCAGAGAGCACGCCACCTGGCACTTGGCTTCACTGCCCTCACTCTTCCAGAAGCTGCTCCTGCGAGGAATTTTGGACTGAGATAGATGTCATTTTGTCCCCCGTGCCCCCACCCCACGCAGCCCGCAGAGCCAAACTTGTGTTTGTGCCGACGACTGAGGAAAGCCGAGTGGCGACCGTTTCCCCTGCACCCCCTGTCCCCCTCACAAAACAACAGCAGAAGTGTTTCAGCGGTGTGTGTGGCATACACGGTGTTTTGTGGGGGTGGGAACACCCCCAAAATGAGTATAATTTAAAAGAAGAGAATACTTTTGATAATTTTTCTTTTTAAAACTTTGTGAAATTATTTCAGATACATATTTTAGTGTTGAAGCAGATTCCTATATAGCCAGCCACCAATAAAGTATTGTGTACAATTTTGGGCAGTCACAAAATTGTGTATTTTATGTTACAATAAAGGCCTCCTGAAGAGACTATCCTTTTTCATTTGATTTCTTTCTCCCAGGTATGCATGCAAAGTTTTCTGAGAGGGGGGATGAGGGCAGCAGCATTGATGAGGCTGTATGGGAATTTGTCCAGAAGACCCTGAAGTGGGATAGTTAGATGGCACAGTGGATAGGCAGCCAAGTCTGGAGATGGGAGGTCCTAGGTTCAAATGTGACCTCAAACACTTCCTAGTTGTATGACCCTGGGCAAGTCACTTAACCCCCATTGCCTAGCCCTTACTGCTCTTCTGCCTTAGAACCAATACACAGTATTAATTCTAAGACAGAAGGTGAGGGTTTAAAAAAAAAGAAAGTTTGACCCCACAAATTTTACAAATGGCTTAAACCCTTAGCAGGGCTACTTTAGCTAGATTCCTTTGCTTCCCTCTTTACCAAAAACTTAAGTAATTACCTTCTCTTACCAATTTTTATCCCTGTTCCAGTTTTAGGTATGGTTATTATAGCATATCTATGGAGCAATGAATGAGCTTCATGTTAAGGAAACCACCTTTCTGATCATTGTATTTCACCTACCAGAAAAGAAAAACGACCTATTTTGCCCTGATGCTTCCTCTCATTAGATTTAAAGGTCATTCCTACAGTTGCCTAGAGACTGGCTTCTCAGAGTTAGAGAATCTTCCAAACATCCATCACTCAAGGGCCTGCGCTCAAATGCTGACTGCTACTTACCCCCTTTGAGACCTGAAGCACTTTCCTTCCCTGATATTCAGGTTTTCCTTTAAAAAACGAGGATCACAGAATTTCACATTTAAAAGAACCTTAGTAGCTTTTTAATCTTAACACATACCTGGAAAAGAATTCACAGTACAATGCACCTCATAAGTTGTCATTCAGTTTCTGATTCCCAGGGTAGCTCTTTCCAATTTTGTTCTTGTTCAGTCATTTCAGTCATGTCTTTGAAACCCCATTTGGGATTTTCTTGGCAAATATACTGGAGTGGTTTGCCATTTCCTTCTCCAGCTCATTTGACAAATGAGGAAACTGAGGTAACCAGGGCTAAGTGACTTGCCCTGGGTCACATAACTAGCAAATATCTGTGGCCAGATTTGAACTCAGGAAGATGAATCTTCCTGATTCCAAGCCCAGTGCTCTATCCACTATACCACCTCACTGCCCCCTTTCCAATTTTGGATAATTCTAATTGTTGGGAAATTTTTCTTGATGACAAAATGAAATTAACTCCTTGTAATTTCTACTGATAGCCCGAATCCTTCCCCCTGAGGTCAAAGGGACCAATTCTAATCCTTCTACCACGGGACAGCATTTCAAGTATTTGAAGATAGCTATCATCGCTGCCTCTGCTCCACATTCCACTCTAGTCTTCTCTTTTCCAAGCCACATAATCTCAGTTCTATCAGGAGATCTTCATAAGCCTTAATTTGGCCTCTTTTGTAATATTGGTTACCCTTCTCTTTGTTTATTCTTCATTTATCAATATCCTTCCTAAAATGTAGCACTCTAACCTGAACATAGTATTCTTGTGGTGTGCCTTGGGCAGCACACGATCACACTGTCACTGCCTTATTCTTGATGCCTGTGCTTTTCAGGGCAGCCCAAGACTCTGTTAGCTTTTTTTTGATTGGCCTGACATTGTTAACTTACTTGAGCTTGCAGTCCCCTAAAATCCTCAATTTTTTTCCCAAACCCTTAGCTTACCATTCATCCCAAATTTTATACTTGTGAAGTTGATTCTTGAACCCCAAAGTAAGACATTTTCCCCCATTAAATTTAATATTGGTTTCAGCCCTAGATTCAGCCTTTCAAGAATTTTTTTTTGGTCCTGGTAGTTATCTAATGTGCAAAAAGTCCCTTTGCCATCCAAGTTTGATAGAGTTGTCTATCAAATCACTGATAAAAATAAGTATCATAGAACTGCTTAATTGAAGACCCTCTTCTAAGGCCATCTTTTACATATCAATAGATTATGTTATTTCCTCAACTGCTTTGCTAAAATGTAAGTTGGGGCAGCTAGGTGGCTCAGTGGATTGAGAGCCAGACCTAGAGACAGGAGGTCCTGGGTTCAAATTTAAGCGCAGGCACTTCCTAGCTGTGTGACCCTGGATAAGTCACTTAATCCCCATTGTTCAGCCCTTACATAAGGGTTTTAAATAAAGTTGCCATCTAGGTTCTACTTATTTCACTTCATCTGTCCATTCAAGTCTTCCTAGGCTTCTCCGAAACCACCCCTTCATCATTTTTCTTGCAAACAATTATATTCCATAACATTCATGCACCACAATTTGTTTAGGCATTCTTCAATTAATAGGCACCCTCAGTTTCCAGTTCTTTGACATAAAGGTCTATTCTTTCCTCCCCCTTTATTTATTTTTTAGCTTTTTTTAAAATTTTGAGTTCCAAATTCTCTACCTCCCTGAAACTCCTCCCCTACCCATTGTGAAGGCAAGCAATATGATATCAATTATACATGTGATGTCATACAAAACATATGAACCATGTTGCAATAAAAAAAGTGAAAAAGTATGCTTTAATTTGCATTCAGAGTATCAGTTCTCACTCTGGAAGTGGATAGAATTTTTCATAAATCCATTAGAACTGTCATGAATCATTTCACCGATCAGAGGAGCTAAGTCTTTCACAGTTGATCATCCTTATAATAGTGCTGTTTCTGTGTACAATGTTCTGGTTCTGCTCACTTCCCTTTGCATTAGTTCATAGAAGACTTCCCAGGTTTTTCTGAAACCATCCTGACCCTCATTTCTGATATCGTTATTGTTCTGTGGTGTCCAACTCTTTTTTTTTTTAATTTTTAATTTTGAATATTTTCCCCTAGTTACATATTTCATGTTCTTTCCCTCTCCCCCAAACTCCCTAACCCCCCTTAGGCGACACACAATTCCACTGGGTTTTACATGTATCATTGAACAAGGCCCAAATCCATATTATTGATAGTTAGACTAGAGTTATCGTTTAGGGTCAATATCCCCATCAGCCCATGTGTTCAAGCAGTTGTTTTTCTTCTGTGTTTCTCCTCCCACAGTTCTTCCTCTGAATGTGACTAGTTTTCTTTCTCACAAGTCCCTCAGTCTTGCTCTGGATCCTTACATTGCTGCTAGTAGAGAAATCTGTGGTGACCAACTCTTCATGACCCCATTTGGGGTTTTCTTGGCAAAGATAATGGAGTGTTTTGCCATTTCCTTCTCCAGCTCATTTGACAGATGAGGACACTGAGGCAAACTTGCCCACAATCATAAGATCAGTAAACATCTGAGGCTAGATTTGAATTCAGGAACAGCTGAATCTCTCCACTGTTACCACCTAGCTGCCCTCTTCATTTCTTAGAGTGCAATAATATTCCATGATGGCCCGTTTTGTTTTGTTTTGTTTTTTAAACCTTTACCTTCTGCCTTGTAATCAATATTATGTCTTGGTTCTAAGGCAGAAGAGAGATAAGGTCTATCCAATAGTAGTTAAGTGACACAGTTAGGAAGTTTCTGAAGTGAGATTTGAACCTGGGGTCTCCTGTCTCTAAGCCTGGCTCTCAATCCACTGAACCCCCTAACCCCCCTGCCATGGCCTGCTTTGGATGGAGCCATGCTGGCATGCTAGTTTTTTGTGATGTTTTCCAGATGTTGTCCTTTTAGTAATAAGGTTTTTCCCAAGAATCAAAGTCAAACTCTGACTTACCATTTCAAGGTTCTATTCTCTCCTCTAGTTTTGAAAATCAGGCTCTTTGTCCTCCCTAGGCCTCTCCGGTTCTCCAAGATCTAAAGACCGAAGAACAATGCCTCACCCATCACATCTGCCAATTCTGCCTGAGAAGGAGGTTCATAGGGCTATTGGGCAAGGCCCTTCCCACCAGTAATCTCTAGACCTTTCCTCAAGTCTGTTGCTCTGTGCAGCTCCATGTCACACAATCTCCTTGCCTCTGGCGTCTTCCCTTACTCTGGAATTGTCTGGCTCCGGTGCTGCAAGCCTGGCTAGGAATGCTGGACCCAAGAAGCAGGTGCTCATTTGCATTCTACTCACAGCAGGTCCAAATGCACCCAGAAGTCCTAGGCTTTGTTTTCCAAGTCCTGATCTGGTTTCTTTCTATTCCCTCCCCATAAAGCCCCAGCTGAGGGCTAGACCTCCAAATCTTTTATAACTGTCCCTTTAAGACACCCCCACACACCCTACGCCTCCTCCTCCCAGCACAAAGGCTCACTCCCCTACTGGCTGGCTGGCTGGCTGTCTTCCTGGTGACCAGATTTCCCCATCTGGGCCCTGCCTGCCCTTTAAACTTCAACTCCTTGTCCGGAAGAAAAATATTGTTTCCGGAAGAAACCCGGAAGGACCCTTAGAAACTGGGTTTTAAGGAGGAGGTAAAGAATGCGCTGGAATCCAAGAAGAAGGGGTTGCACAGCACAAAAGTAAAGGAGGGTGAAAGTAAGGGGATCGGAGTTGTGGGGTGCCCTGAAAATACCACGGAGGTAGGTAGGGGAAACTGAGTAAGATGGCCAGAGGCCAGGACTCTAGTTCCAGCAGCCTCTGACTCAGAGAAAATTCCCTTCTCCTCCCCTGTTCCCCATCCCCTTTTCTTGGAGCCTGACTCTTTCTCTGGCTCCTGTTTGCCTCAGTTTCCCCATAGGTGCCACAGGCTAGGGAGGAACAGCTGTGGCTCCCCTATCCCTCTTCTAGATGCTGCTGCTGCTGTTGTTGCTGCTCTTGCTGCTGCTGCCCCTGACCTTGCTGTGGATGGGGAAGGCCTGGGGCTCTACACTCCAGCATGGTCTGGCCTTAAGAGCCCTGCGATGGGCAGCAGCCTGGCAGCAGTGGCAGCTGGAGAAGAGCACAAGGCAGGCCCATCGAAGTCAAGAGCGGGTGCTGCATCAGTGCCTCCAGGGGCCCCGGACCACTGCCTACCGGCTGGGGGAATTGCCAGGTGGGTTTCTCTAAAGGAGATGGCAATAGTGCCCAGCTTCAGTCATAGTGTTAGGGTAATGATGATTATCTAGAGCTTTAAGATTTGTGAAGCATTTTTTACCTATGTTATCATTTGACCCCCAACATCCCTGGGGGCTAGGTACTATTTTCTAGGTACCCCATTTTACAGTTAATAGCTAATAATAAAAGATAACAGTTCTAGAGCACTTACTATGTGCCAGGAACTGTGCTAAGTGATTTACAAATATTTCATTTGATCCTCCCAACCAACCACCCTGGGAGGTAGGTGCTATTATTATTCCCATTTAACAGATAATAGTTAATGTTTCTTTAAAAAAAACTCTTACCTTCTATCTTAAAATTAATATTAAGTATTGTTCCAAGGCAGAGGGACAGCTAGGCAATGGGGGTTAAGTGACTTGCCCAAAGTCACACAGCTGGAAAGTGTCTGATGCCAGGACTTTCTATCTCCAGGACTGGCTCTTAATCCACTGAGCTACATAGCTGCCCCTATGGTGAACATTTCTATAGTGTTTGCCATGTGCTAAGTGCTTTATAATTATCATTTCATTTGATCCTCAAAGCAACCCTGAGAGATGGGTGCTATTATTGTCCCCATTTTAGGGCCAGAAAAACTGAGGCAAATAGAGGTTAAATGGCTTGCCCAGAGTCACACCGCTAGAGATGCCTGAGGCAGGAATCAAACTTGAGTCTGACTCTGAGCCCATACTCTCTTGGTACCTTCTAGTTGCCTTCCACGATAGTGGAAAGAGGGCTGGGTTTGAATTTTCAGGACCTGAGTTAGAAACCTGCCTCTACCCCTTACTGACTATGTGATCTTGGGTAAATCATTTAACCTTTTGGACCTTTGTGTTGTCACCTGAAAAAAGAGGGGTTTGGACTAAGGTCCTTTCCATCTTGAAATGGATAATCCTATGAATAGAATATATATACTTCCTCCCCCTCCAGAGTCCATCGGCTAGCAAAAACCATATATGAAAACCTCTGGACCCAGAAATCCCCACAGTGTGGCCTTGGAATGAGACCCCCCCACAAGAGGACCTCTGCCCAGCTAATGAACTCCATAAAGAGACCCCAGGCTGCAGATCACCATCCCCTCTTCTAGGCTAGTCACCCCTCTTGGTCCTTCCAAGCCAGCTTCCTAAGATTTTTGCTCTGATGCTCCCCTCCCACAGAGTCTCCCTTATCTCTCCCCCCCAAAAAAGAGATGATTCTAACCAGAGTATTTCTTTGGGGGGCTGGGTATCTCTGCCAGTCACAGACTTGAACAGTTTCCGGAACCAGTTCCCTCTGGTTTGGCCCCGCCTGGACACCCACATCGAGACAGGGGAGCCAGAGGAGGGCTTGGCAGTGCTCCAGAATCCTCAGGCCAGCTCTGCATCCTGGGATTCTTCCTTCCAGGTAGCTAGAGGAAGTGGAAGAGGTGCTTCCAGAGGGGGAGATGAGGAGGGTTAGAGGGACCCCCTTCCCCAACTGAGCTACATGCCTTGAAGCTCACACCCTGTGAGTGGTGGGAAGATTAGCTGGGCATTCTGGGCACTATGCTTGGCAGGGGAAGACGTGCTTCAGGCTTGGGACTGGAGTGGGAGAAGTCAGGTTGATGATTCCCCAACTATACTTGTCTCTCTTTCCAGGTCACATTGCTGAGTTTCAATTCCCTGAAACAGTTATATCCAGGGGCACTCGCCCCGGGAGGCACTGCCCGTTTGACCCTCTCTTCCCCCTGGCCTAGCTCCCTCCCCTGGCCCCTGAAGCCCCTGACCTGGGCTTGTCCACCTGGGACAGGAGCAGGGGACCTTCGGACACTGCTTCTGGCAGCTCTTGGAAGCAGGAGGCTGCAGGTGCTGGAGGCTGGGACGGCAACCGAGTTGCTGGATGTCTTCTCCTGCCTTGGGGCAGATTGGAAGGAGCTGGTGGAGGCAGTGTCTGCTGGCATGCCTGGCTTCTTGCCCCCTTCCCCTACCCGGGCAGCAGAGCTGAAAACCGAACTGGAGCAGGGACCCCAGGGATTGGCTCGAAGGCTCTGGCCCCAGCTGCAGGTGGTGGTGATGAAGGACGCAGGGGGGCAAGACGTGGCCAAGGCTGCCTTGGGAGCCACCTGGTGCCAAGGGTTGCCTTTCTTCTCACCTGCTTATGTAGCTGCTGGAGGTCAGGGGGGTTGGGAGAGCTCTGGAGTGGGCCTAGGAGAGAGATCAGTGGTCAGCAATGGGCAAGAGACACCCTGAATTGGAGTGAGGGAGTCATGGTTTAGTCAGGCTGGAGCAGGCAATAGGAGGAAAAGATTTGATCCTGGTAGAAAGAACAAGCAAAAAGGCCAGAGATGGAATAGGGAGGGTCAGAGGTTACCAGCAGGGAAGGGCAATGGCCCATAAGGTAACGGGTTGGGCCCCATCCTTCCCCTTTGGGTGGGTGGGAGAGGAGAGACTACTCCAGAGAACCTCTCCTTGATGGTCTGATCTGGACCTGCCTTTCCATACAGTTTCCATTAAGCCACTTTGGGGAAGCTACGGGAAGGATCTGAAGCTCCAAGCTCACCTGTTTGTTCTGTACTCCACCCTTCTTCCTACCCTCAGGTGTGATTGGATTGAACCTAGGCCTGAAGCAGCTAAACCCAGGATACCTTTTACTCCCAGGACCTCCCTTCGTGGAACTGCTCCCAGCCTGGGAAAAGGTCCAAGAGGAGGGCCCTGCCACCCTCCTACTAGGGGAGGCCCTGCAAGGGAAAGAATACGAGCTGGTGCTGACCAATGATGCCAGCCTCACCAGGTGATGGCCCTCTCCCTCACCCTCTGCCTCACCTCTACCCCTCTAGGCACTGACCTGGCAAGATGAAAGTGGGAGGAGGACTAAGCCAAGGGATTCCTGATAAAGCAGGGGAGGATCAGGAGGCTGGGAGCTGAACTGATTGCTCCTTGTCTTCCTTACTTTACTTATCCCTTTCTTATTACCACTTACTCCCCTCTCTTTGCCATGCATAGGTGCCCCCTGGGGGATGTGGTTCAAGTCATTGGTTTCTACAATCAGTGTCCTGTAGTCAGATTTGTCAGAAGGTGAGTGACCCACTGAGGGAAATGCCAAGAGGATTTTTCTAGGGGATTATGGGAAAGACTTATACTGAGATATTCTGGACCAAGAGAGCCCATAGAGCAGTGGTTCCCAAACTTTTTTGGCCTGCCGCCCCCTTTCCAGAAAAAATATTACTTAGCCCCCTGGAAATTATTTTTTTCAATTTTAATAGCAATTAATAGGAAAGATAAATGCACCTGTGGCCATCACTGCCCCCCAGGATTGCTGCAGCACTCATCAGGGGGCGGTGGCACCCACTTTGGGAATCACTGCCATAGACAAACCCTTGGACCCAAAGGTTCCCCTGCTGGGAGATCTGGGAGAGATCCTGCAGGGCTTTTGCACCAGAGAGACTCCATGGAACATCCTCCCAATTCCAAACCCTGACTTCCTTTTAACCAGCCCCCCCCAAATCTTCTTCTCCCTAAAACTTCTGGGAGGCCCTAGAGTTCTTGCCTTCTTTGTCAGTCCCTTATCACTTTCTCCCTGAGGTTAGGGGAGAGAGCATCCCTGGATGCCCCTCTCTTTGGGAAATGGGTTTGACCTTGTTTCCTCCCTACACTCCTCCCCTCCTAGATTGGGTCAGTCCCTCAATGTCCGAGGCGAGGGCATCTCTGAAGATGTGTTCTCTGAGGTGCTGCTACGTGCTGTGGGCCTGTGGCCCGGGGCCAAGCTGCTGGATTACTGCTGTGCAGAGAGTGGCATTCTGGGTAAGACATTCTCCTACCTCCCTCTCCTAGGGCCCTGCTCTCCTGTTCCCTACCTTTAAGTAAGAGGTGCACCTTTAGTAGCACCCCACCCTCATTTCCCACTACCCATCGTCCAATGCTGAGATCTCCCAGGCAGATGGCAGCTCCTCCTCTCTTGAGACAAACTCTCTCTGAAGTCTAATCTTCATCCCCTTCTGGAGTGTTATTTCTCTTCCTTTTTCCTCCTCTTATGAAAGAGTAATTTTCTATTCTCCACTTACATGCCCAAATGTGCCCCTGCCCTCCCCACAAAAACCTGTCACTTTTTCCCACATACCTCAAGATGGGACCCAAGGGGAGGTAAGAACCTCCCCAGGGATCCCTCCAGTAAAGAGTGGAAGCTTTCTACAGGCTCCTCCTCTGATGGCTCAGCTCCCCACTACGAAGTGTTTGTAGAACTGAAAGGGGTTAGGGGCTTGTCTGAGGACCATCGACACAAGGTAAGGGGGTGAGGAGAAGGGATTTGTGGTTTCTCCTACCCCAGGCCCTTGGGTTCACCTGGGATTGGGAGAGAGGGAGGAACAAATCCAGGGAGGAAAACAAGGAAAACTCTGAAGAAAGGGTGGTGAGAGACTCCAAGGTTCCTTCTAGCTGTGAAAAGCCCATGCTCTATATTGCCCAACCACTCCAGTCCTACACCCCATAAGCATACATTTGACCTAACTAAATCTTGTCTATCCTTTTTGTTCCCAGCTTGATCACTGCCTCCAGGAAGCCTCTCCCATCTACAAGTCTCTCCGTTTTCGAGGCAGTATTGGACCTGCCCAAGTCCACTTGGTGGGCCAAGGGGGTTTTAGTGCCCTCCGGGCTCTCCTTTCCTCCTCTCCCTCATTGATGCCCTTTTCCTCCTTTCCCCCAGAGATGCCCAGGATCCTGAGACATAGAAAACTGATCCAATTTCTGCTGAGGAAGGTGGTGTCTTGAGTGTCTTCAGTTCCCCACCTCCATCACAGAGTGCCTCTCTCTCCTATGTCTCTGTGGAAACCCATAAGTCCAGGGGGCTCTCTGAGTCTAGAGATTATCCTCGTTTCTTAATGCTCTCTTGGAGTGGGAAGAAAATCTCACTTGGGAACCCTTTGGGCCAGTTTTCCTGTTTTCTACTCAGGCTAAATTATGCTAATTTTAGTGGCTGGGCAGTGAAAAACTGGTAGTGGAGGGAGGCAAAATTACTGGAGGAGTGGGCACCAGGAGGGAAGGAACATAATTCTTCTTCTTTCCCCCTATAGAATAGGTATGGGTATGGGCAAGAGTCTTGTCCTTTCTGTTCTCATTCATAAACACTGATTTGATATTTAAACATAGAGACTAGGAGAGGTAGAGATACTAAGCCTGTGATTTCAACAATAATAATATCCTCCTGGATGAGGAAACTATCCATACAGGTCAGCACCTTCTCTGCATCTAGGAGAGCCCTGGCTAGGTTAGGACTTGCCCAGGGTCACATGGCCAATATGTATTTAGGCAGAACTTGAACTCAGATCTTCCTGAATCCAAGACCTACTGTATTATGCCACACTGTTTAGCCATCTGTAACAGATATGGCATAAAATCAGAGATTAGGGAGAGGGATGGTGAGGCATTTCCCCTTAGAATGCGTCTAACAAGCAAGGGGCCTCTAAGCTAGAAAGGCACCACTCTTTCTTCCCCATCCTTCACCTTCATTCCCTTTACCACAGTTTGGTAGCAGCCCCCTTCTTGGCTAGCCAGTCCCCATTTCCCCAGAGACTATTCCTATACTGGCCAGATAAGGGGTATCTTGTTGGAATTGGGAGAAAGGGCTGTCAGGGATGGTATATCTGGGCCCTGCTGCAAATGCAAAGTTCTCTAGAATGTCAGAATTAGAAGAAAACATCCACACTAATGCTCCCATTTTAGAGAAGAAACAGACCCAGAGAGGTTAAGTGATTTGCCAAAGGTCACACAGCTAGTTTGTGGACTAGCCAAGAGCAAAACTCTGTTCTCCATTCTGCCAATGCATTCTTTTTTTTTAATATAATATTTTCCCTATTACACATAATAGTTTTTCACATTTCTTCAAAATTTGGAGTTCTAATTTCTCTCCCTCCTTCCCCTTCCCTGGGATGGTAAGCAACTTGATCTAGGTTATATGTATGTGATCATGCAAAATATATCTTCACACTGGTCATGCTGTGGAAGAAGACTCATATAAAACAACCACCACACACACACACACACACACACACACACACACACACACACAATAAAGTGAAACGAGATGCTTTGGTCTGCCTTCAGACTCCATCAGTTCTTTCTCTAGAGGTGAATAATATTTCTCATGAGTCGTTTGGTATTGTCTTAGATCATAGAAACACATAATTCTTTCTTTCCGTTCCACTATATTGTTATTCCTTGGTATTAGGGTAGAAATGGCAAGGTGGAGCATGGGGGTCAGTAATTCTCAAAAGTCATAGGAAACCTAACCAGTCCTCGAGCCTAGGGACAGGAAACAGTTGCTTATGCCTTCACAGAAATCTGTGTCACAATAAACTTGTGTAGACCTATATGTATGATGGCTCTCTGTCTCAGGGGTGGGTTGGAAGGGTAAAAGAGATATTTCTGAAACTAGGGGAAGAAGTGAGCTGAAAAAAGGGAAGATGGGAGTAGATAAAAAGCATTTTTTTCCCTGAGAACTAAAGCTTTGGAGTCTTGGAGAGACAAAGAGATGAGAATAAAGAATTGCTAAGAATTCACTCTCTGCCCTCACCACTCACGGTTTATGCATCATGTCCAGGACAAGATACAGTACCTGCCCCCCCCTCCCATTTTCATCCTCTCCTCTAATTAGGCTAATGACCCTCATTTTCCTTCAGCCTCAGTCTCATTGTCCCTAGCCAAGGCTGGAGCTGCTTTTGTGTTCTTAGATTCCTGGGCCTGCAATTGCCTTATTAATGCCCAGCTACTGGTGTCATCTCCAAGGAGCTGTCTGTCTTCCTTAGGGGAAAGTCAGGGGCTACATCACCCAGACGCCATCATCTCATTAATTCTTACAGCCCCAACCTAGAGACAAGCCCCCCTTCAGGGTGGTATTCTTAGTTCTGGCTTTGTCTGATCAGGGGATGTGCGTAGATGCCCATCCCTCCCCCCTACAAGCCATGGTCACTATAAGCCTCCGAGGGAGAGCTTCCCAGTCACTGCTGCCCAGCATCTACAGGGCACTCTGCAGCCTTTGACTGGACAGCTTGATATGCTCCTGGCTGTCCCTCGCTCCAGAACTCCTGGCACCATGGATCCAACTGCTTCAAAGGTAAAGGCCTCAGGGAGAAGAAGGGCAATAGGATTTATGGGTATGGGAAATGGCCCTTCAGGCTGCAGGCATTTTTGTCAGCTCACTTGGGGCTGGAGAGCCTCATCTAATCCTATTGAGGGCTTAGAGGTCCCCAGTTCAGGTCCATGGTTCAGACCCTGGTTGTGGGCCATGAGTTAAGCAGCTGGAAAGTGAGGAGTGGAGTCCTTAGTCCTAGGTCTCTGAGCAGCAGCTCTGATCCCACAGGAGAGGCAGTACACACGAAAAGGACTCATCCTGGGGGTCTTGACTTTCTCTGGTTTGTTTTTAACTTGAAATACTCTTCGTGTGCCTGTATTCTTGTGAGAGAGGGAAAGACAGACCAGATGGAGAAGAACAAAGAATAATAAGGCGGAGAACTTTCTGCCTCATAGGAAAGATCAATAGATTTATTTGAAATGAACATTGGGATGGAAAGCAGATGGGAGCCATGGCCCTTTTATAATGAGTTCATAGGAATAGTGGAATCCTCTCAACCCCATTCCAATGGATAGGCCCAATTTATTTCCCTCCTCTCCCACTCCTTTGCCTTTCTCTCTCTCTTTTTTTTAGCTAGAGTGGAGGTGCTAAGCCCTCCCAAGGGTGGGAGGAAGTTTGATCCACATCCTTGGTCCCCCAGGATAGCACAGAAAGTCAAGCTTAAGAGAGTCCATCTTCTACAAACTCCTGCCTTTATTGGGATTGAAATTTCTGGGTGACAATTTCCTGTGGATGGGAGATGTCAAAGTACTGGCTTGGTGACAGGTGCAGGGTGAGGGGAGGTCTGCCCGGTCTGCCCAGTGTGCCCACCTTTTCCTTCACCCTCGCCACATAGGCTCCTTGGGCCACCGTGACGCTGCTGCTCCTGCTGCTGGTGCTCCCGGCTTTGCTACCTGCCCAGGCAACCGCCCAGCCCATGCCCAACTGCTGTCGACAGAAGACTTGCTCCTGTCGTCTCTACGATCTGCTACACGGAGCTGGCAACCACGCAGCGGGCATCCTTACCCTGGGGAAACGGAGGGCGGGTCTATCTGGGCTACAGGGACGACTCCAGAGGCTTCTGCAAGCCAGCGGCAACCACGCCGCAGGCATCCTCACAGTGGGGCGCCGTGCTGGCGCAAGTGGAGAGCCTCTTCCCAGTCCCTCAGGAGCCCCGGGCTTCAGCAGCTGCTCCCGGGTCTCCGGCACTCTGTCCTGCTCCGGGCACCTGTGTACTGACAGCCCCGCATCCTAAGACCCTGTCCAGAGCTGGCAGGGGGCAAGAGCCTCAGAGGCGACTGTCTACCAATAGCCACTCCCCCAGCAGTTGGGGTTCACAGCCCTGGGGCACCACCAGACTCCCAAGACTCTGGCTGCTTAGAGGCTCAATCGTTGGGGCAGAGTTGGGAACTTCCTAATTTCTATATATTCGGGATGGTCCCAGATGAGGGTGAAAGGGGTAGAAGAGAGACAATCGGGTTTCTCCCCACCTCCTTTCAGCCCAGTCTGTGCCCCACCCCCTAGTACTGGGGGAATAAAGATGATTCACGATGAATGTGTCCTTTTTCTGTTCCTGCCCTCGCTCCTTTCCTCTCCCTCGCGGCAGACTTTTTTTTTGGCTGGGGGAGGGGGCTTTGAGACAAGGTCTGAAAATGACACCCTCTATATGCCACAGTCACCTCAGTCTTGGAGATTTCTCTGGAGCACAAAGGATGTAGGGAGGACGGGATTTGCTGGGGTTGAAGCGATTGAAGAGGCAGCCCCATAGAGTGGAAAGGATATTCTGGGTTCAGATTTAGGAGGATGTGATTTCCACTTAATTCCTTAAGTCCCACTTTCCTCATCCCTTAAATAAACTGGATGGGCTCTGAAATCCCCTCCAGTTGTAGATCATAACTGGTGTACAATTTTTAAAAGTAGTTTTTAAAAGCATCTCTTCTACTCTGTTCTGAAGTTCTTCCTACTCCAGCCTCAGTCACCTTTGGTGCATCCGAAGAACAGCTAATCTGGGCTGTATCTCATACCTTATCCTTACCACCCACCATTTTGGAATCCTCAACGCCTGAGGATGAGGAAAGGGTGAAAGGCCTGAGGAACCAAACTCAAGGGACTTAAGTCTCTCTTTTGTCCACATCCAGCCAGCTAGCCAGAGATCGAAGAACTGAACAGAAAAATATTCTTTTAGTTAAAAAAAAAAAAAAAAACCCAGACATCAAGCAACCGAGAAAATGGCTCCTATTACACCTTGTCCCATCTGACTGGCCAGTTCCCCTGTAGCAGGGAAGGGGGGTGGGGTGGGGAGAATAAGCTTAGAGCTCCCTTTCTTCCTATCTCAGTTTCCTCCTTCACTGTCAGGAAGTCCTTTCTGCTATTCTATCTGCATATTTTTCTGGTATAGTCTCAGCTCCCTTGCCTCTGCTGTTCTGCCCTAAAATATCCTTCCTGGGTACTTGTTAGAGACTTACAATACAGATGACTGCCCCAGGGTATCAGCCTCTAAGTTTCTCTCTTCTCCAGCCTCTCTTTCTTTTCTGGATAGATATATGTGTGGGAGAGGGGCAGATGTCAAAGTAAGAAAACGTTAAGATTATTTTCAGAAACATAAGCTGAACCTCCCTCTCTTCTTTTCTGAGGACCAAGGAGGTGGAACACGGCATATACTGTAGGATCTGACTGATGTGGTTACTTTTCCTTACTATTTGTGGGGAGATTGCTTTTCTTCCTTTTAAGAAGTTCTTTGTTATAGGAAAGGATCTTGGGGGTAGGGGTGTAATAAAAGTGATGCAAAAATGAAAGATACCAATTTAAAAAAATACAGTCAGAGAGTGGGCAATCTTCCTCCTTCAATAAATGGTGGCTATAGCTTCTTCTATACAGAATTGGGAGAGTCATTGCCACAAAGGCAGTGGAGTGGAAGTAGGCCTACCCTCCTATACTGAGCTCATATGTGACCAAGGGCAAGTTGCTTGGTCTTTCTCCCCACCTGGAAACTCAGGCTAACTCTTACCTCACAGTGTTATTGGGAAGATCCAAAGGAGATCATGCTTTGCAAAGTCAAATCGAGACTATTTTTAAAGGATTTCTTATTTAGTCCTCTTCTGAACCTCTAGTGTGGAAATTCCAAATGTCAAAACAGATTGAAAACCACCTCTGACTTAGTAGAGGAGCTCTAGGGAATTGTCTGGTAAATGATTAGCCCAAGGTCACTTAGCTAAGGTACTATGTAAAGGGATAACTTAAAGCAGGTATTCCTGATACCAAACTATCCTCTATGCTTCATTGCCTCTGGAACATATAACCGTGGGCTATTATAAGTTCATAAATTCAGAGCTCAAAGGGACTTAAGAGTCCAACGAGTCATTTCACGGAAGAGGAGAAAGAAGTCGAGGGAAGTTAACTTGCATGAGGTCACACAGGCAGGGCGCTCTGCTCCTTCTATTCTCCACACCCCCCCCACGCAGTCTCTTGAACTCATTAAAAGCTAATTTTTTTTCCGGGGGGACGGGGGAATAAAGGAAAGGCCCAATAGGGGGCTCCTGGGTTCCAGTATGCCGCACAGAACTCCAAGTATCTGGTCCCGCGTGGGCGAAGCGAGGGGGAAGCCCAAAGGAGGAGCCAGGAGTGGGAAGCTCAGGAGCATCCATGGAGGTGGGGCCACGGAGCAGAAGCCGGGTCACACCTGGGACCAAGAGCTCTCTAGAACGAAGAAGGCAGGTTAGGAGGCGGGGCCACATGGAAGGAGGGATGTTCTCTCAGTGCTAGCCTCTCCTCATCCCTTCAGGACTCCCCTGTGGGCGTGTCATCAGCCTGCTCCCCCTGAGACACGCGTGGGCGGACCCCACCTCGCCGAAGTGGGCTGCTGAGAGGGGAGGGGGGGCTGTCTTTGGCAGCCCCTCCCCCGGTGGGGGCCACGTGGCGGGCTCTCGCCAGGCCACTGGGGGGAAAGAACGCAGCCCCAAAAGGGATTGGGGGGGGCGGGGTGGCCCGGGCTGCGGCGCCGAGAAGAACTGAGCACAGAGGCGGCGGCGTCGTAGGAGGAGAAGAGGAGAGGAGAAAGGAAAGGAGGCAGGCGCATGGGGCGCCCCGGCCCGGCCGGCAGCGCGCCCCACCCTGCCCGGCCGTACTAATCCTCCCTCTCTAAGCTCCCCCTGGAACTTGGATCTCGCTACCCCAGGGCCATGCCTGTCATGAAGGGGTTACTGGCCCCCCAAAACACCTTCTTGGATACGATCGCCACACGCTTCGACGGCACTCGTGAGTAGGGGACGAGCGCTACGGGGACTGGGGGCTGGGGGCAAGGGGCTGAGGTGACCCCAAGGTTTTTGGGATGGGGATCACAACCGGTCCCAGTCCTACCAGCCTGGGCGCTACGGAAACACAAGTGAAGGTAGGGATGGGGAGCCCAAGGACACTGGAGAGAAGTCGAATCCTGAGACCTAGAGAAAAGAGAGACAGGGCAGACGAATCAGAGCTGGACATCGGAAAATGCGTTGGGCTGGGGGCATTTGAAGAGGTGGGACAAAAGCAGGGGCAAGTAGCAAAGGGAGCCAGAAATACTTAGAGTCAGACGGGACTCTGGGTGCGAAGGGTCAGGGTCGCGGTAGCGCGGGGCGGGGACAAGGGATACTCTTTGTGCCGCGGAGGCGGGAAGCGGTTTTTCGAGGCCCAGAACTGCCCCCTCCCCTAAATCCCAGCTTCCTGATTGCAGCCCCCAGGGAATGAGCTAGGGGGATATGGATGTGTGTGGGTGTGTAAAAATGGATCTGGAGTGTGGAGGAACTGAAAAAGAGAAGACGGGAAGATTAAAGAGAAGGGGAGCCGAAGCCAGGCTGGGATCTATGCGACAAGAACCCGTTTTTTCCTTCTACCTTCCCCGCCAACCGTCCAAAGAAATAAAATCCTGGACTTCGCTAGGACCTGGATCTGTGCAAAGAGAGGCTGGGACCAAGGTCATGTGCACCCTAAACAACAGACCGAAGAACCATAAACCCAGAATCTCTGTCTTAACTGACTAAAGAGGGGGTGGTTGCTCTCTGGAGTGGAGGAGGGAGCTTTCTTTTTCACTCTATAGGTCTCACCACACCCGTTGGTATCCCACCTAGCTCGAGTTCCCAGATCAGGACCATGGACAGCCGACCTGGCGCCCCTCCTACGTTTCCCCTTTTTCTTACAAAGAAGCTGAGCTGGCCCCTTTGGGAGGCTGGGCCAGGAGAGAGAGGGAGGGGAAGGAGAGTGGTACCCGAGGGCGGATGCGGAGCTGCCCGAGCCCTACCCCTCCCTCCATTCCCCTCCTCCCGCCTCCCGCCTCCCGCGTTTCCATAGCACCTATCACCGTGGCAACCAGCCCTGAAATGAAGGGAGGAGGCAGTGCTTGGGGCCCTAGTTCCTTTCCTCTCGCCCCCAGTGCCTTTTTCAACTACCACCTTCTTCCCTTTGTCCCCTCATTAGGACTCGGAGAAGGTGAGAAGAAAGGGGGAACATATAGCCTCAACTTGGACTCTGAGCCTGAGTCTTAGCTCAAACTGGGTTGGCTTCTTGCTCTCCTGTCCTACTGAGAATAGAGTCCTAGTGTGCTGCGTACCTCACCCCCTACCCCCTCCATCCTCCATCACTATTCTGCTGTTTTGGGAAGGGACAAAGGGATAAGGAGAGGTTCCAGAAGGGGTTCTTCAAACTTTGAGAATCAGAGACACATTACCAACCCATACCCAAACGTCTAACTCCATGTGATATAGTGGAAGAATCCCAGGAGTTAAAAGATGTATGCTCATAGCTAACTCTTCCACTAAACAAATGCATGACCTTGGATCAGTCATGCTTCTCATTGGGTTTCAGTTCTCTTGATCAGTAAAATGAAACGGGCTTCACAACAGGCTCTTAAGAGCTTTAACATTCTAAAAGACAACTAAGGTGGATTCTAGTTCTTTTCCCATATTTTATATTAACTTTGTGATCTTAGGCAAATCACTCAACCTCTCTGGGGCAGAGAATAATCTTTTACCTACCTAGGAGACCAGTCTCCTATTTCTAAGCCATTGTTCCAATTTCCTAACCTGAGAATAATACCTAGGTTTCTAGCCCTCAGACCAGTCTTTAGTTTCTTTATCTTAGAGCCTCTGTGTCTAGTTTAGGGTTCAGAACTTGGGCATCCAGTTTCCCTAGATGCTCTAAACCTTTCCTGGAATGGAAGTGGAGAGATTGTGCAGTATTAGAGCCTTGGATTTAGTGTCATTGGACCTAGGTTTTAATCTCTATTTTACTTAACTTGCTGTGTGTTCTTGGGCAAGTCACTAAACCTTCCTACAAGTCATTTTCTTTCTCTATAAAATAGTTTGGGGTGTGGTTCAACTTAATGACTGCTAAAGTCACTCCCAGTTCCAAGTCTTTGGACCTGACATTTTATGACTGTGGCCCCAGATCCATCGTGTTCATCTTGAAGCTAAGCTATCTTTCTCTAAAAGCTTCCTTTCCCCAATGAAATCCCACCTTTACCCCCTTCCTAAGTGTTTTTCTCCCCACAGACAGTAACTTCCTGCTGGCTAATGCCCAGGGGCCAAGGGGCTATCCCATCGTGTACTGTTCTGACGGCTTCTGCGACCTCACAGGCTTCTGCCGAACGGAGGTGATGCAGAAAAC
Organism: Gracilinanus agilis; assembly: GCF_016433145.1. Taxonomy (NCBI): domain Eukaryota; kingdom Metazoa; phylum Chordata; class Mammalia; order Didelphimorphia; family Didelphidae; genus Gracilinanus; species Gracilinanus agilis. The sequence goes on from NC_058133.1 coordinate 189,774,081, forward strand.
CTGCAGCTGCCGCTTCCTCTATGGCCCTGAGACCAGTGAGCCTGCCCTGCAGAGGCTACACAAGGCTCTGGAGGGTCGGCAGGAGCACCGAGCTGAGCTCTGCTTCTACCGAAAGGATGGTGAGAAAACCTCTGACACCCAAGAGTCCTGGGGTTGCATAGTGGCTAAAGGGCCTCTCTTAGATTCAGGAAGATCTGGATTCAAATTCTGTTTCTGTTACTTATTAGTTGTAGGAAGGTGGGAAAGGCACTTAACATCTCTATGCCTCCCTCCACTTCCTCATCTGTAAAATGGGGGTGATAATTGTATCTAGATATTCATAGGATTAAGTCACAAATAATATCATATGCAAAAAGTGCTTTGCCAACTTTAAAATGTTACATTGACATCAGTTATTAGTCAATGCACATTTTAAAAGTCAAGTCAGCAAGCATTTATTAAACACTAAGTGCCAAGCACTGTACCAAGAGCTAGAGATAGAAATACAAGCAAAAAGACAATCCCTACCCAACAGGAGCTTACATTCTAATTTTGTTTATGTTTCTAATTAATAAAATAATATATTTACATTCTAATTTTTATTGCATTCTACTATTTTCCAATCTCTAACTATCTAAAAATAAATCCCCATTTCACCTCCTTGGACCAAAGGAAAGAGTTTTTGGGAGAAGGGAATGTCTTAGAACTGACAGAGCAATCAAAGCTCTTTACCTCTGATATTCGTCTTCTCCTTTCTCTCCAGGCTCATCCTTCTGGTGTCTACTGGATATGATGCCAATCAAGAATGAGATGGGGGATGTGGTGCTATTCCTTTTTTCCTTCAAAGACATCACCCAGAGTCAAGGACGGGGACTAGGTCCTCCTGGAGGGAATAACCATGGTAACTGCAGCAATTGGGGGGCAAGGAGAAGGATAGGGTAGGAAGGAGACCATTTGCAAGCCAACTGAAGGAAGGGAGGATTGAGGTGAGAAGAATGGCACTCTACCTGTTGTCCCAGGCTCACAGACTATGCTTTCTTCCACTTCACACCCACAGCAGAGAAGACTAGAAGCAGGAAAGGAGGCAGCTCTAGGCTTCGAACAGCCAGGAGGCAAGGTCATACTGTTCTGCACAGGCTTACCACCCAATTTGGCCGTCGCAGTCAGGGCAATGTAAAGGCCAACAATGTGAGTCTCAACTCCCAGTTGCCCTAACCTTCCATTTCTTGGTTTCCAGATCCCTCTGTCTTTCTGTCTTCCAAGTGCCCTTGCCTCCTTGGCTCTACATCCTGCTATCTGCCATGTACCCTATTCCACTCATTTCCCAAATTCTCCTTTTCCTTTTCCTGCATCTCCAAATCCTCCCAAATATCCTGTCTTTCTCTCCCCATATAGCTCTATTTCTCCCTGTTTCCCAACCTTGTGCTATTTCTGCTTTGATGGGGTTCCTGCTCCCTGGGGGGAGGGGTGACATCATCCTTCTATTTTTGGTGATGTCAAAGGGGGCAGGATCACAATTTATTGGCATTACTGCTTCATGGTTTTGCTTGATATCGGTGTGTGATGAAATTATTGGGAGGTGAGGTCCCCAAGGATAAAGCACTCTTGGGATCAGGGAAAAAGATGAGTGCTTGTCCTCCCCTTTGCCTGTAATAGAGCCCTTCCCTCTCCATTGGTCCCAGACAAGTAACCATATTAGCTAATTTTCTGTGCTGACCACTAGGACTGCAGAAGAGGGTGTGATCACCATCCCTGGAGGGCTTCATCTGCTACTGACATTTCCTGATCCCAGAAGCAAAGCTTGAGAAGGGAGAAGTTAATGAACTCAGGGCTTGACCTTAGTCATGGACGCTACTTGTTACCATATCTCTTTCAGGACAGCATCCCCACTTACTCCTCACACATTGGGAATCAAGGACTTTACCCCATACTCTACCCAAGCACTAGGCCAGGGTGAGCAAACCTTCCAGGACGCCCTCAGAAATATGAAGAGCTTAATCCAAAAAGGGTGAATATTAGAGTGAAAGACAGAAAGCAAACCATACAAAGCAGCAAAGCTACAGATCTAGGGGAGAGGGACTCCATCTAAGGCCACACTGACTCAGAGACCTCTTTCTCTGCATTTTGGACAACCCCCAGCCTCTGCCTCCTTCTTTCCAGACCCCCTGCCCCAATCCCTCTACCTCATGATTCCCCCTGCTCCTTTCCTCCCAATGTTCCCCCAGCCCTTTTTCCCCCAGTGTCCCCCCAGCCCCGACTCCTTTTCCCCCAGAACGTGTTTGAACCGAAGCCGTCAGTGCCTGAATACAAGGTAGCCTCTGTGGGGGGGTCCCGCTGCCTCCTCCTTCACTACAGTGTCCCCAAGGCCCTCTGGGATGGCCTCATCCTCCTTGCCACCTTCTACGTGGCCATCACTGTCCCCTACAACGTCTGCTTCTCAGGCGCCGATGACAGCCCCATCGCCACCCGACACACCCTCGTCAGTGACATCGTTGTGGAGATGCTCTTCATCCTCGGTCAGAGCCCACCCCAAACCCCACCCCATATCTTGACTTGAACCCTCCAGTAGGTCCTTATGTTCCATCCCTCTCCTGGGTATTTATTCAGAATACGATTTAGCTCAGGACCCTACCCCTTTCCCCAGGCTTTGCAATCCAAGCATAGAGTCTCCCATCTTACCTAGAGAACAGTCTAGCCCACCCTCATCACCTGTAACTTTTCCAACCCCAAAGTCCCAGTCACAATTCCCTTGTGGGGTTCAGTTCCTTCATTCCTTGGTTAAAGTTCCCAGGGCTCATTGGTGGGGTGGGGGCAACATTCCTAACCTCTTGACCAAAAGAGCTCTCTGGGTGACATTCATATTCTCATCCTTTCTCTTGCCAGATATCATCCTGAACTTCCGCACCACCTACGTGTCCCAATCAGGCCAAGTTGTCTCTGCCCCCCGCTCCATTGGCCTTCACTATCTGGCCACTTGGTTCTTCATTGACCTCATTGCTGCTCTGCCCTTTGACCTGCTCTATGCCTTCAACATTACCGTTGTAAGTGACTTCCCATGGGATTCCACATTGGAAGTCCAGACTCTTCCCTGGTTCTAGTATCCTCAAATGTGGATGCAGTATCCTTCTCTGCCCACCTCATAGAAACACTAAAGACATTTTTCATATTCAGGCCTTATACCAAGTTCTCCTGTGGAGGAGTTGGAGGATGGCAAATCCAGACTGAAATCCCCTCCCAATGGGAGTGTAGGGTAGCCCAAACCCAGAGATAATCCAGTTACCCCGTTTTCCTCCTGGGTCTTCCTTCTCAGTTCATTAATAGCTATTTAATGAGTATCTTCTATGTCCAGAGAACCTTGTTAGACATTATATAAGATGGACAACCATTAACACACAGCCTCTGCCATCTAGGTGCTTATCATCTATGCAGGGACATGACAAAACATGTAAGAGATAACAAATAAACAGTAGGAGTCAGTATGAGTGGCATAGCATGTGGGATTTCTTAGGGGGAAATCCTCTTTAAGATGGTTAAAGAAGGCAGTGTGGTGCCAGGGGGGAAAAAGGTCAGAGTAGGACCTGAATTCCATTCTTGAGTCTATACTAACTGGTGGCATAATCTTTTTTCTTTTTTTAAACCCCTCAATTTCTGCCTTGAAGGCAGAAGCGGGATACGGGCTAGGCAATGGGGGTTATGTGACTTGCCCAGGCTCACACAGGTAGGAAGTATAAGACCAGATTTGAATCCAGGACCTCTCAGTCTCTAGACCTGGCTCTCAATCCACTTACCTGCCTAGCTGCTCCTAGAGGTGTAATCTTGAGCAAGTCATTTCATACCTGTCTGCCTCAGTTTCTATAATATTGGACTATAAGAGGAGTGAGGTCCAGTGGAAAGAAAATTGCATTTCTTTAAAGTACTTACTATGTTTGAGGCCCTGTGCTAAGAGCTTGGGCTACAAAGAAAGGCAAAAATAGACCCTGCCCTTATGGTGCTCATGTTGTACAGGGGGGACAATGTACAAATAATGATATATATACAAAATCGATACTATACATGACAGATGGAAGTTGGTCTCAAAGGGAAAATAGTAGCAGTTAAGGTGACTGGGAAAGGATTCTAGTAGAAAATAGGATTTGAACTGAGACTTGAAAGAACCCTATGGCAGTGATGGTGAACCTTTTAGAGACCTTAGAGCCTAAGTGCCCAAACAGCAACCCTCATGCCCTGTGCTAGCCCCTCGCCTTACCTCGGACAGGGGAGGGTGGAAGTGCTCCCATTGGGCTGCTGGACAGAGGGGCCGGTGATGAGAGAAATGTCCTCAGGAGTGGTGGAGAGGGGAAAGGGAGCAGCCCCCTTCGGCATGCTCTAGCAGCTGTGCCATAGGTTCACCAACATAGATCTAGGGAAACCAGGACATGGAGGGGAGGAGATATAGAATTGCAGGGAAAGGAGATAGTTCATGAAGAGACATAGAGGGGCAGCCAGGTGGCTCAGTGGATTGAGAGCCAGGTCTGGAGATAGGAGGTCCTGGGTTCAAATTTGACCTCAGATACTTCCTAGCTCTGTGACCCTGGATAAGTTACTTAATCCCCATTGCCTAGCCCTGACCACTCTTCTCCCTTAGAACCAGTCCTTAGTACTTAATATTGGTTCCAAGACAGAAGGCAAGGGTTAAAAAAAAACAATAGAAAAGAAAGCAAAAGAAAACAAAAGACATGGAATTGGGCCGGAGCAAAAGGTTATCATGTACTAGATTCCCCCCGAGGCCTATCTGATCTTACATCTTTTTCTGAGAACCACCACCTCCCCCTACTCCCAGGGATAAACAAGGGGTTAAGGAAATAGCAAGGCCAGTTCTGGGGTCCAGACCTCAAGGTCCTGGCATTTGGCAGAGAAATAAGTTCCCTCCAACTGGCTAGAGTGGAGAAGTTGGTGGAGTGAGGAGGATGGGATCCTTTGGGCCCCCCTCCATCTGAGGGGAGTAGGGTTGGAAGGTTGCTTTTCCCAAGAGTTTCTCTGCCTGCTACACTTCCAGCTAGCTATAGCAGGAAGCCGCCTACACATACCCTGATTTAACCAGCCGCCACCAGGCTGTGGGCTTCATCTCCCAGCTCCGCACACACATGTGCATGCTCCCACACACGTGTGTGTATGCACACACTGAACCCTGCATGAACTCTCCTACATGGATGTATGTGATCGTGCTTTGGCTCACCCATGTATACCTCCAACTGCCTGAATGTGCTCCTCCCTTCCTCCATGAAAATATGGATATATATCTTCTTTTGGTACCTTGAGGCAAATGGAACAGGAATAAAGAGTTAACCCATAGAGAACCTTCCTTGGGATGGTGGTGTTGCAGGATTCTCCCCTTTCCTCTTCCTCCCAGGTCAGAAATCTGGACTCCTGAGCAATGTGTTTGGAGTCTAGAGGGTGGGGAAAGGTTGCAACAGCACTCCTCCAGACCTCTTACATTTCTTTTTAGGGTTAAAAAAACATACCCTTTTCCTTCTTAGAATCAACTAAGACAGAAAAGTGGTAAGAGGACTAGACAATTGGGGTTAAGTGACTTGCCCAGGGTCACACTACTAGGAAGTATCTGAGGTCAAATTTGAACCCAGGACCTCTTGTCTTCAGGCTTGGCTCTCTATCCACTGAGCCACCTAACTGCCCCAATTATCAGGTTCTTAAGCAGCTAATAGGTATATATTTGTAGAATTCAGATAAATAATATCCTGAAAACGAAGGGCCAACATGTCTTGAATTAAGCATTAAAGGAGGATAGAATCTTCTCCAAAGCTTCAAAATTGGAAGTCTGAGATGATTTGGATGTGGCTTTTTCCCCAAAGAGGGGGTGGGTCCAGATGACCACTCAAGAATTCATTCTACCCCTGAGCTAATCAAATAACCTCTCCCAGCAGCAGTTTAGGCTTCCTTCCTTCCTTCCTTCCTTCCTTCCTTCCTTCCTTCCTTCCTTCCTTCCTTCCTTCCTTTCTTTCTTTCTTTCTTTCTTTCTTTCTTTCTAACTAATTTCCACATACATTTTCCAAAGTTTTATGATTCATCTTGTCTCCCTCCCTTCTTCCCTCCCCCTGGCTCTTTTTTTTTTTTTAACCCTTACCTTCTGTCTTAATATCAATTCTCTCTCTCTCTCTTTTTTTTTTTAAATACCCTTGTACTTCGGTGTATTGTCTCATAGGTGGAAGATTGGTAAGGGTGGGCAATGGGGGTCAAGTGACTTGCCCAGGGTCACACAGCAGGGAAGTGGCTGAGGCCGGGTTTGAACCTAGGACCTCCTGTCTCTAGGCCTGACTCTCACTCCACTGAGCTTACCCAGCTGCCCCTCTCTCTCTTTTTTAAAATCCCTAAATTCTGTCTCAGAATCAATATTGTGTGTTGGGTCAAAAGCAGAAGAGCAGTAAGGACTAGGCAATGGGGTTTAAGTGACTTGCCCAGGGTCACACAGCCAGGAACTGTCTGAGGTCAGATTTGAGTCCAGGACCTTCCATCTCCATGCCTGGCTCTCTACTCATTGGGCTACCTAGCTGCCCCTTTTTTAGGATTTTAAAGGGGCAGAGACAAGGCCTTAATCAGGCAACTTTCTTCCTCTCTACCCTTGACCCTGAAATACTGGAATTAATTATCTTGCCTAAAGGTAGAAAGGAAGAAAGGGTCCCCCATGCCAGCCTGTCTATACATGTTGTCACATATCTGTACAAGCTTCTATATATCTGCAGTTGCCCCAGTGCATGTTAAACGTGCTCAATTGTACCGCTTTTGGAATTGATCAACAAGCATTTACTTAAGTCTCTTAGTCTCTTAAAGGGCCTTTAATTAATTAATTAATTAATTAACTAATTAATTAATTAATTCATCTATTTATTTATTTGTTTGTTTGTTTGTTTATTTAAATTATTCTTATTCTTATTTAAGTGGCCTCAGTGATGCAGCAGAAAAAGAAGTCTATATTCACAGGGGCTCAAATCCCAGTTGTCAGTTATAACCTATGGGAACTTGGATAAGTCACTGGGTCTCTCTAAGCCTCAATTTCCCCATCTGTAAAATGGGTGGGTTAGACTAGAAATCATTTGCTGTCCTGAATCTGTAATTTAATACGTTCGTTACGCACTCCTGATGGTCTTGCAATTTCAAGCAAAGTCTCCTTCAAAAGTTATTCTCATCTGTTCCTTGCCTGTAGGCAGGACAGGTTCTTCCCATAAGTCATAAAGAAGAGAGGCTCTCCCTTGCTCCTTATCTGTCTCTGTCTCTCTCCATTCTCTTTTCTTCTGCCTTGGACAGCTGCAAAGTCTTTCTTAAGATTCAGCTACGGTTCGAGAGATGCTAGAGCTGGAAGGGATGTTAGATAGAGGTCATATGTGAGAAGTTCATTGATGAAATGTCCCAGCTTCTCATTTTATAGAGGAGCCTGGAGTAATTTGACCAAAGTCACATAGAGAGCATGTGGTGGAGCTGGGGTTCAAATCCACCTTCTCTGACTCAAAATCCAGTAATTTTTAAATTCAATCACACTGCTTCTTTTATGAGCCACATGGCCAGGAATGAGTGCCTTACCATCTCTTAGCCTGTTCTCGTCAAAAAAAATGGTACACAGCCTACTTCATCGGGTCAGTATTAGGAAGGTGTTTTGGGAACTGTAAAGCATTGTTGTTGTTTAGTTGTTTTTAGCCACATCCAACTCTTCATGACCTCATTTGAGATTTTCTTAGCAAAGATACTGGAGTGTTTGCCATTTCCTTCTTCAGTTCAGTTCTCATATGAGGAACTGAGAACAGGGTTAAATGACTCGTCCAGGGTCACACAGCTAATAAGTGTCTGAATCTGGATTTGAATTCAGGAAGCACTAGAAAAAATGTAAGTAATTATTATTATTTATCTGACCATAACTTATCTTTGTATTTCTCCCTATTTGTCACTCTTCCTAAATTTATTCTTCAGTCTCAGTGTGACCTTTGATTGCTATAGCTCCTCAGTGCTCTCTCAAGTCATCTGGCTTCATTTTCCTCCTTTCCTAATCTTGAACCTATAGTTAACCAGTTAATCTTTACACTGTCCATAACTCGTGAATACTTTGCCCTTCACGAAGCCACATGCCTTGCTAAACTCCCAATCCTGGATTATCTCCATCATTGACCTCCTCTGGAAGGCTGCTACTCACATACTGAGTCCAGAGCAAATTTATGTTAGCTTGTCTCAATGCCGTACAGCAATCCTTTTACTCTTCCCTTAACTGACTCTAGAGCATTCCCCACATCAACTGTTCCTTCCAAGTCTTCTCTTCTCAAGCATCCCATACCTCTCTCTTCCTGTTCCTTCTCGGCAAAGGACTCCATTTTATTGAGAAAATAGAGTCCATCTCTCGTACTCTGGAGACAGTCAATCCATGGATATTATTAGGCATTCTGTGCCAGACACTGGACTAAATGTTGTAGATAGAAAGGCTAAAAACAGTCCCTTCCCCCCAAGGAAGCCACATCCTAGTGGGGAGAAGAACAACATGTAAAGAATTAGGTACAGAAAGGATTGTAGGGAGAGTAGATAGAAGGTAGTCACTGAGAGGAAGATGAGAAACAACACTGTAGCCAGATCATAATATATACCAAAGGGAGTAAGTTGTGGGAAGGCTGGAAAGGTAGGAAGGGACCAGGTAATGCCAGAGGATTTTATATTTGGGCCTGGAGGTAATTGGGAGCCCTTGGAGTTTGTTGAATGGGGTAGGGCTTGGGGGAGGGACAGGGATGACATGGTTAGATCTTTAAGAAAATCCCATTGACTAATAGAGCAGAGATAGATCAGAGGCAGGAAGATGAGTCAGAAGGCTTTTGCAATAGCTTTGGTAAGAGACACTTTCTAGCTGTGTGACCCTGGGCAAGTCACGTAAACCCCATTGCCTAGCCCTTGCCACTCTTCTGTCTTGGAACAAATACACAGTATTGATTCTAAGATGGAAGGTAAGGGTTTTCATTTTTTTTTAAATCTTGGTAAGAGAAGAAGAGGACCTAAACTAGAGTGGCAGCTAAGTGAGGAGACAGAATGGGGCATGTAGGAGAGATGTAAAGGCAAAAAAAAAAGACAAGAATCCATTTAATGGCAGTGGAGGGAAGAAGGGAAACAACTATTTAAATGTCTATTATATACCAAGCACTTTACAAATAAAATCCCATTTGATCCTCACAACAACCCTGAGGGATAACTAATATTATTACAACCATTTTAGAGTTGAAGAAAGTGAAATAGAAGTTAAGTGACTTGCCCAGGATCATGCCTTTCTGTTAGTAAGTATCTGGGGTGGGATTTGGGCTCAGGTCTTCCTGCCTCCAGACCCAGGTCTCTATCTACTGCACTACCTAGCTGTCTCTGGATTCACTATGTTGAATGAGTGAGTGTGAGAAGTCAAGCAAAACTGTGAGGTTGTGGGTCTGGGTAACTGGGAGGAGGATGCTATCCTGAGCAGCAATAGGTATGTTCCAAAGAGGGAAGGGTTAAGAGGGAAAGAGAAAGAGTTGTGTTTGGACACATTGAGTTTGAGATGCCTACAAGTTATCCAGTTCTAAATGTCCGAGAGGCAGTTGGCCATTATCAACTCTTTGTAGCATAGAAGAGTGAATCGGGCTGGCTAGAGATATTTGGGAATCATCTCTATGGAGATGATCATTGAATCCATGAAAGGTAATAAGATTACTAACTGAGGAAGTAAAGAGAGAGAAGAGAAGAGGGCCCTAGACAGAGCCTTGGGGGACACCCAGATTTAGTGAGCATGACATGGTTCAGGACCCAGCAAAGGATACTGGGAAGAAGCAGCCAAACAGATAGGTTAAAGATCAAGAGGTAACTTTGGAGAAGACTGTGTCAGGTGAATGATGATATCAAAATCCAAATGGTATTGGGTAGAGAAAGAATGTGTTATGATTTTTTGTTTCTATATCATCTTGATTTAAATAGCTATCTGATTTGCTTTTATTATTTTATTATTGATATATTGATATTATTGATAATGTTGATGTGTTATATATAATATATATTTTGAGATATATACACACACACACACACACACACACACATATATATATATATATACACATATATATACAGAGAGAGAGATGTAAACTCTTACCTTCCACCTTAGAATCAATACTATGTATTGGTTCCAAGGCAGAAGAGTGATAAGGGCTAGGAAATGGGGGTTAAGAGACTTGCCCAGGGTCACACAGTTAGGAAGTGTCTGAGGCCAGATTTGAACCTAGGACCTCCTGTCTCTAAGCCTGGCTCTCAATCCACTGAGCTACCCAGCTGTCCCCTGCATATTAGTTCTGAGGCAGAAGAGTAGTAAGGGATAAGCAATGGGGTTTAAGTGACTTGCCCAGGGTCATACAGCTAGGAAATGTCTGAGACCAGATTTGAACCTAGAACCTCCTGTCTCCAGCTCTGGCTCTCTATCCACCGAGCCACCTAGCTGTTCCCCTAACCCCGCATATGTCTTTTCCTCTATCTGACCCAGAGAGCTCTCTCTTGTTACACGGAACAATGGTCTCTCTTTCCTCATCCTCCTTGTCTTCTTTATAGCATTTGACACTGTTGACTCTTCTTTCCTCCTGTACATTTTCTATTTTCATGATATTGTTCTCTCTTGGTTCTCTTCCTCCTGTCCCTTGTTAGTCTCCTTTGTTCCATCAACAACCATGTCTTGACCTCGTGGGTGTAGTTCAAAGTTTTGTCTTAGCCTTCTACTCTCTCAATACATTCCCTTAGTGATCTCAACAGCTTATCTCTATTCTGGTAACTCCTACATTTGTATACTTAGTCCTAATCTTTCTCCTGAACTCCAAGCCCATATCATTGACTACCTATTGACTATTTCCAACTGAATGTCCTATAAGGATCTCAAACTCAACATGTCCAAAGCAGAGCTCACGCTATTTCCTCCTAAACTCTTTACTTTCTAACTTCCTTATTTCTCTCTCTAGAGCTCTACTATTGGTCCAGTTAACCCATTCTTCAAATCATTCTCAACTTTTCACTTTCCCTTATACCCCATGGTCACTGTGTAGCCAAATCTTTTTTTAAATTTATGTATGTATGTATTTAATTTAGAATATTTTTCCATGGTTACATGATTCATGTTCTTTTCCTCCTTCCCACCTTCCATAGCCAATGAGCAATTCCACTGGGTTTTACAAGATCTATTTCCATATAATTAATATTTGCAATAGAGTTATTATTTAGAGTTGTAGCCAAATCTTGTTTATTCTACTTCTATATCTGTCTTTCTAATTCTCTCTCTCACTCCAAGTTCAAGCCTCCATCATCTATCCTGGACTCCATTCACTCTAATTATCGCCACTCATTCTGAGTTCAGGCCTTCATTATCTCTCCCCTGGGTTATTGCAGTGCCTTCCTGATTGGTCTTCCTGATTCAAGTCTTTCACCTCTTTACCCTTTACACAGTGACCAAAGTGATACTCACAGAGCACAGGTTTCCTAGTTCATTCCTCTGCTCAAAGGTTATTAGGGACTCCTCCTCTAAAGCCTTAAGATAAAACATCTGCTTCTCTGTTTGATATTTAAAGCCATCAGAGTATGATTCCAGCTTATCTTCCTAGGCTAACACATTCTCTCTCTTCCAAAACTCAGTTCCACTTCACAGTAAAGAAAGTGTTTCCATCAAGGTAGAATTAACCACTCAGCCAATGGAAAGAGGCTGTTCCCATTCATATGGTAGGGGAATGTAGAATGTTTTTTTTCCCAGAAGCAGGTCTCTGATGTCTTCCACATGGATGCTTCCATTGTAGGTGATCTGGGCGTGTGTCAAAGCACTGTTATGTTGGAAATGCACCCTTTTCTCACTTCTGATTCTTGGGATCTCTACCTTTCTTCAAATCTCAGTTTAAGAATCACCTCTCACATGAAGCCTTTCTTGATTCCAAGCTGCCTCTCTAAACTTTGTATTTCCTTGGGTGTTACTTATTTGTTATTTCTTTGATGGAATGGGATTTCCTTGAGGGCAGACACTATTCCATTTTTGCCTTTATATACCTAGCTAGGTAGCACATGGGGAAGGTTGGTGCCAGTAGATAAAGTACTGGATCTGAAGTCAGGAAGGCTCATCTTCCTGAGTTCAAATCTGGACTCAGACACACTTACTAGCTATGTGACCCTGAGCAAGTCACTTAATTCAGTTTGTCTCAGTTTCTTCATCTGTAAAATGAGCTGGAGAAGGAAATGAATGGCAAACCAAGCCAAGTCACTTCAGTATCTTTACCAAGAAAACCCCAAATGCCATCAAGAAAAATTGGATATGACTGAAAAGTATTGAATAACAGTTGTTAGCACAGTGCTTAGCACATAGTGGATATTTAATAAATGCTTGTGGATTGAGTAGAGTCAGTATGAGACACTGGAAAGACCGTTGGCACTGGAATCATAGTCCTAGAGTCCAGTTCCTACCGCTGACCCTCACTACTTGTGGGATCTTGAGAAAGTTGATATTCTTCTTGGGTCTTGGTTTCCTTATCTGGAAAATGAAGCGGCAGAACTATATGACCTCTGAGATCCCCTCCAGCTCTAGGACTGTGGTCCTATGATTAATTGATTATTATGATTTCATTCCTTCTGTTGCAGTTGTGTCATGTCCTTTATGTTTTCCTAGAAAGAAGCCAGAGTCAGTGTTGGATAGGACGAGACTGGCAAGGCTCTACTTAGAGTTGTTGAGGGCAATGAGGAGAGCATCTTACCTAGGATTGGGGTTTCACCCACCCCTTTACCTTTTCTCCCCCAGACGTCATTGGTGCACCTGTTGAAGACAGTGCGTCTTTTGCGCCTGCTGCGCCTGCTGCAGAAGCTGGATCGGTATTCACAATACAGTGCCATGGTGCTCACCCTGCTCATGTCTGTGTTTGCTCTGCTGGCACACTGGATGGCCTGCATCTGGTATGTCATTGGTCGAAAGGAGATGGAGGCCAATGATCCTCTGGCCTGGGACATTGGTGAGTCTTGGATTCCTGACTCCTTACCCCCAAGGCCCTTATTAAATCTCTATCTTGGGAACTCTTCACTTTTCTCCCTTAGAAACTGTGACCCCTCTAGAATCTCTGACCAATTTCCTATGGGTCCTTCTCAGTAACCCATGAAAAACTCAGGATCTTTGAATTGGCCCCCCCAAAAAACCCAGCCCCACAGGATCCTCCTCCTACTTCTTTCAGTTCCATAAGCCCCCTCAAACTACACTTTCCCCTCAGTCTCTCCCAGGTCCCCCACCCCAAAGTAGTAACTGAGGCCTTGGAAAAGAAGATCCCCATCACATACACACCTGGCCACAGTTTCCTAATTTCTGATGTTTCTCAGTCTTACAGAGGGTTCTTAGATTATAGATTTGGAGCTGGAAAAAAACTAGAGATCATTTAGTCTAACCCTATCATTTGAAAGTTTAGGAAACTGAGGTTAAGTGATTTGTCCAAGGTCAAACAGGTATAGGGATAATCTGCAAGCCAAATTGTCCTTTTCCTTCCCCATTACCATCCAACCAATGTTGTTGTTGGGTAGCATCACAGGTCTCCTTTCTGTTTTCCTCTCTCCCAAATGTAGGCTGGTTACATGAGTTGGGCAAAAGGCTGGAGTCTCCCTATGTGAATGGCTCAGCCATGGGTGGCCCCTCCCGGCGTAGTGCCTACATTGCTGCCCTCTACTTTACACTCAGCAGCCTCACTAGTGTTGGCTTTGGCAACGTCTGCGCCAACACAGACGCAGAGAAGATTTTCTCCATCTGCACCATGCTTATTGGGGGTGAGATACTCTCTTTGTCCTTGGACCTCTGTCCATCCCCTCCCCACCTCAGAAGGCTAGACAATTGTCTATTCTCCCTTGCTTTCATTCTGCTTGGCTCTGGCTCTCCAGTCTCCATGCCCTAGGTGACCTTCCCCAAGGGAGTGTGGCCCCACCAAACAAAACGAGTGTGTTGGTGGTGATTTGTAGAGTACCTTAGCAGAAAACATAAAGGCTCTTGGGAGAGGAGTGGAGGAATCTTTAATGTCAAGGGGACCCTTTCTAGTTATGATCCACACCCTCTACTTCCTCTGTTCCCAAGAAACTGCCTCCAAAGCTACCTGCTGTGGCCACCTTCTATCCCAGTGGTTCCCAAACTTTTTTGACCTACCGCCCCCTTTCCAGAAAAAAAATATTACTTAGCGCCCCCTGGAAATTATGAAACTATTTATTGAACTCAGAATAGAATGTAATACAAAAAAAGTGTGGCCATCACCACCCTCCTGGATCACTGCAGCACCCACCAGGGGGCAATGGTGCCCACTTTGGGAATCACTGTTCTATCCTGTGGGTGACCCTCGCCCCTTGCCCTCAGCAACCTAGTCTTGTCCCTACCTGACTCTGAAGTGCCATTGCCGTCTCCTCCACCCTCCAGCACTGATGCATGCTGTGGTGTTTGGAAACGTGACGGCCATCATCCAGCGTATGTACTCCCGACGATCTCTCTACCACACACGCATGAAAGACTTGAAGGATTTCATCCGAGTACACCGCCTACCCCGGCCCCTCAAGCAGCGAATGCTGGAATACTTCCAGACCACATGGGCTGTCAACAGTGGCATTGATGCCAATGAGGTCAGCATATCTCTCACCTGCATGCACCCTAGCCCTTAAGCTCAGATGGAAGGCCACGCCAGAGGTCATAAATGCCTGACTATAAGCAACCAAGGACAAGATCTTGAGTCAAAGATGAGGGAGGCATGCTGAGACGGCAGGTGGTTCAATGTAAGCTCAATGTAAGCTAGCAGTGTGAGATGACTTTTAAAGAAACTAATGGAATCTTAGGCTATGCTGATAGTCGTAGAGTCTAGGGCTGGGAAGAAGAGAGTCCCGTTGTATTAAGGAGTAAGACTGCCTCTAAAGCTTTGCTGCATTCAGTTCTGGGTACCATATTTTATTAAGGACACTGATAAGCTAAAGAGAATCAAGGGGAAAGTGACCAAGATGAGGAAGAGAAGGTGTGTGGGGTCATATGGTAGTTGTCTTGAAGAGGGTATCAATCAGTTCTATCTGGCCCTTGAGGGAAGGATGGAAGTTAAACATAGACGCATTTAGGCTTGAAATAGGGAGAAGAGAGGGAAAGAATCCTAATATATCTAGCCAGAAGTAGAATGGGCTGGCTTAGGAAGTAATGTAAAAATTCCACAAAGAGTGTAGATGATCAATTATTAGAGATGTTGGAAAGAGGATTGTTATTTAACTCCAGGTTAAACATGGCATCTAAGGTCCATTCCAGCTCATAAGATTCTATGATTCTAGGTGAGACCTGGTCATGGGCCCAGGTGATCAGTGGGGTATGGCCATAGCCATTAAACAGGGGAAGATCTCATTACTGCCCCAGAAGATGGGTAGTTGGGGTGAGATGCAGCAAAAGAGATTGAGGAAGAGAGTCAGGCGTAGAGACGGGAGGTCCTAGGTTCAAATCTGGCCTCAGACACTTCCCAGCTGTGTGACCCTGGGCAAGTCACTTGACCCCCATTGCCCACCCTTATCACTCTTCCACCTATGAGCTAATACACAGAAGTTAAGGGTTTAAAGAAAAAGAGATTGAGGAAGGACTTCTGAGTAATCAGGGTTGGAAGCAAGATCTTCTTTCTTACAGATCCCCCAGCAGATTATGATGAATGTAGCAGCATCAGGAGTAACCTATGTTCTTTATGCAGTTGCTAAAGGATTTCCCAGATGAGCTACGGGCTGACATTGCAATGCACCTGAACCGGGAAATTCTCCAATTGCCTCTCTTCGGAGCAGCAAGTCGTGGTTGCCTTCGAGCCCTCTCACTGCACATCAAGACTTCATTTTGTGCTCCTGGAGAATACTTACTACGAAGAGGGGATGCACTTCAGGCATACTACTATGTCTGCTCTGGGTCACTTGAAGTCCTACAAGACAACATGGTCCTGGCTATTCTAGGTGAGGCCCATAGTCATTGGCTTCAGGGATTACCCAAAGGACTAGACATCTGGAGAATTCAGGGTGGGCACCTAGAATTCTTTTTTTTTTTTAATTTTAACTCTTACCTTCTGTCTTAGAGCCAATACTATGTGTTGGCTCCAAGGCAGAAGAGTGGTAAGGGCTAGGTAATGGGGGTTAAGTGACTTGGGGCACTTAGAATTCTTGATGGCTGTCTTCCTATTTATTTTCTCAATCCCACCATTGACTCTCCTATTGACTATCCTTCAACAGACCATCATTTCTACTGACAGTTCTTTCTCCCATTAAGCATCCTGTCCATTCTAGGCACTGACCATTTCTGATTGCCATTGATCATGCTGACCCTAACCATATTCTACTCCCAACTACTGACCATCTCTCACTCTCATTGATCATTCCAGCCACTGATTATCCTCTTCCTCCACTGATCATGCTCTACACCCCACTAACCACTTCATCTATTGAATATCCTCTACTTCTAGAATTCCAGACATTGATCATCCCAGACACTGACTCCCCCCACCCATACCACTGATAATGCCAATCATTGGCTGTCCTCCATCCCCAGTGATCATTCCATTTGCTGACTCTCTCTTACCCTCACTACTCAGTCTATACACTGAAGATCATTCCAGCGATTGGCCATGTTCCCCCATCAGTTGTTCCAGTCACTGGACATCCCCTAACTCTGCCAATTATTTTAGCCACTGAATGTCCTCACAACCTCACTGATTACCTCATCTATTGACCACTCCACAATTTTTTAAAAAACCCTTACCTTCCATCTTAGAATCGGTACTATGTATTTATTCCAAGGCAGAAGAGAGGTTAGGGCTAGGCAATGGGAGTTAAGTGACTTGACGCAGCTAGGAAGTGTCTGAGGTAAGATTTGAACCCAGGACCTCCCGTCTCTAGGCCTGGCTCTCAATCCACTGAGCCACTAGCTGCTCTCCACCTCACAATTTCAAGCAAACACTGATCAATCCTTGATATCTATTCACTAACCACTATGCAACTCCCTTTGACCATTCCTTCACTAATTAATGATCTCCTCAATTCCTTCAATTCCATGCTCTAGCCTCCCTCACTGATTAGACCCTTGACCATCCAATGTTTATGTTACTCACAGGGAAGGGAGACCTGATTGGGGCAGATGTCTCAGAGCCAGGACTGGACCCTGGGTTGGGATCAGGCTCAGGCTCTTCCGGTTGTGTCCTGAAGACGGATGCTGATGTGAAGGCACTGACCTACTGTGGCTTGCAACAGCTGAGTGGCCAAGGGCTAGCTGATGTTCTGCGGCTCTATCCTGAATATGGGGCTGCTTTCCGAGCTGGCTTGTCCCGTGACCTCACTTTCAACCTGCACCGGGGCTCTGACCCCCATGTATGTATATCATTTACCAGATTAGAGCCTTTTTGTCCTCCCCACTGAAGAAACTGATATTTATATTGCCCCTCAGCAGGATTCCTATGCCAGACTCCTTCAAGACTCTGCCAATGTTCATATGTAGCCATTGCCCCAGCCTCACAGAGATTCATCATGATCCCTTGTCCTTGTTGCTCATCTGGTTGACCTTCTCCTATGTACACATTCATTCATTCATTCATTTATCAAATATTAACTGAGTACCTCTCATATGCCAGGCACTCTGCCAGTGTTGAAGTCTTGTTCTAGGCCAGCGGTTGGCAACCTTTTTGGCTGTGAGAGCCATAAACGCCACATTTTTTAAAATGTAATCTCATGAGAGCCATACAGTGCTCACAGTGCCACTCCTGTAACAGCGCCTGAAAAAAATTGACTTTATGGCTTCTGCAGAAAGAGCCATATCTGGCCCTCAAAAGAGCCATACGTTGCCGACCCCTGGTCTAGGCAATCCTTGTCTGTCAGTCCCTGGACCTATGTCTAGGGTCCTAATTTTGCTTTTTGCTTTCCCTACCTCTTTCTGGTTCTATCTTCATCTCCAGGTCCTTCTCTCTCTTCTTTTCTCTCTTCGTTTCTCTCTCTCCATGACCTCAGAGTTGGGGAAAGGATGTACCCAAGGCTTTGCCATCAGAATTCTGCTCTATCTCCTCCCCATTCTGATCCTGAAGATCATTAGTTTGAGGGTGGGAAAAGAACTAGAGGAGTTGGTGTTGAAGAAACCAAGGCAGCATCTTTCAGAAACTGACTCCTTTCTCTCCCCGCCCCCAACCCCACCTTGTCCTCTCCAGGGCCTCAGTCGATTTTGCCGATCCCCACGCCTTTCTCAGGTAACCTATGCCCCTGGGGAGTGGGGCTGGACTGGGACCCTCAGGGGTTTAGGGCAGGGAAGAGTAAGCTTCTTAAGGGCAGGAAGCAATTTTTTACTTTTGTAAATTTTTTACTATGCCATTTTTTACTTTTGTAGCCCCAGAACCTACCAATATACAAATATATATATATATATATANACTAGATGATTTCTTTTTTCTTTTTTTTTTTTCCAAACCCTTACCTTCTGCCTTGGAGTAACTCCAAGGCAGAAGGTAAGGGTTTGAAAAAAAATGAACAACACTGTGTATTGACTCCCAAGGCAGAAGAGTGGTAAGGGCTAGGCAGTGGGGGTCAAGTGACTTGCCCAGGGTCACACAGCTAGGAAGTGTCTGAGGTCAGATTTGAACCTAGGACCTCCCTTCTCTAGACCTGGCTCTCAATCCACTGAGCTACCCAGCTGCCTCCCTAGATGACTTCTGAGGCCCATCCTAGTTCTAAATCTGTGATCTTATGATCCTATATTGTTAGTGGTCCTGTTATTCCTCTTCTAGTCCAGTAGACATATTAACTTCAGGTAGCTCTTCTGACCTGTGTTGTTATATATATATATATATATATATATATATATATATATATATATTTAAACTCTTACCTTCCATCTTGGAGTCAATACTGTGTATTGCAATCCACTGAGCCACCAAGCTTCCCCCTACAGATACATATATTGAGAGAGATAGGTAGTTAGGTAAGTAGGTAGATAGGTAGGTAAAAATGATAGATAGATAATAAGTGTAAGGGTTGGGAAGTTGTGTCTTTCCTCAGTCCTGCTGCTGCCTCGGACAAAATCATTTGAAAAGAGAAAAGCTCCTTCAAGCTTTAGAAGTTTTGGAGAAGAAGGCTCCCTTACTCAGAGAAGGGGCAGTCTTCTCTGTGGCCCCTGAGGCCATAAATGGCCCACTCTTCCTTTAGCCCCAGTCAGACAGCTTCGGTTCCTCCTCAGACAAGACCCTGCCATCGTCCATCGTGGAGGCCGAAGGAGGCCCAGAGCCTGCGGGAGCCCCTCGACCCCGCCGGCCACTCTTGCTGCCTAGCCTCAGCCCTGCTCGGCCCAGAGGCTCCCTTGCCAGCCTTCTGGGTGATGAGTTGCCTCCATTCTCTACCCTCACTTCTTCCCCTTCCCTTTCTCCCTCCCCTTCCCCTGCCCCTGCTGGCCGGGGCCAAAGCCCCTCCCTTCATGCCCCTATGAGGGGTCCTGCTGCTTGGAAGGCCCCTCAGCTGCTCATCCCCCCATTGGGCACCTATGGACCCCCGGACCTCAGCCCCCGGTGAGATGCCCAGCCATCCCCAATCTGTCCTCCTCACTCTTCTTCCCAACTTTCTAAAGTTCTTTCTACCGTGCCACTCACTCCCTCAACTCCTGAATTCTCCTGCTGAGCCACTGCCCACTTTGTTCTCTCAAACACCCCCTGCCAGGCCCCAGCCCAGCTTTGCCCATTGCCCCACTTCGCCAATTTCCCATCCTGCCAGGTATCCCCTCACTGCTCCCCACTGACCTGACCTTGTCACCCTTCTGTCCTTTCGCTCTATTCTCTGCCTTCTCTGCTTGTAACGACGGCCTTTCCCATCCCCATCCTCCTCCCCGGCTTCCCCAGGGTAGTGGATGGCATTGAGGACTCTAGCAGCACCGGGGAATCTCAGAGCTTCCAGTTCACCCGGGGACCCAAGCTGCCTCGTCCTCGAAGACAGTCACCTCTCTCAGGTACAAGTCCAGCTTTGACTCAGTTTAAATCCCACCTTCTATATTCCATTCTCCGTCCCACTCTCCATATTCCACTGCTAGGGGTTTCCCTCTGAGATCACTTTTTGTTTTCACTGTGTATATCTTTTTTTTTATGCGATTTCATTTTATTATCCCTCATAATTTTAATTACAAGGCAATTAATGTATTTCAGCATATTCAAAGTGAATGTAATATTATATAATGTATTCAATTTTATTGGCTTCTGTATTTTTCTTAAAGAGTCTCAACTCTGTACTCAGAAACCCTTGATTCCAATTCAGCCTCTGTAACTTATCTCTTTTTAGGGTTCCACAAAGTTGAATCCACTTCTAATAGAATTTCTATCCATTGTTTAACTGAATTAGTGAACAAATGAATCAATGAATGAGAGAGTGAATGAAAATGTGTTTATTAAGTAAGCACTTGCTCTATGCAAAGAACTGTGCTAAGTATTGAGAATACAAATAGAAAAGAAATTACTGTTCTCAAGAAGCTTAGATTCTATGGAGATATAATTTCACTGTGTATATCTTACCTGTACATAGTGAGTTCCTTGAAGGTAGAGACTACCCCATTTTGCCTTTCTCTTTATCTTGCAGAACTTAGATGTGGCCCATAAAAACGTATTGAGGGGTAGTTATGTGGCTCAGTGGACAGAGAGCCAGGACAGGAGGTGCTGGGCTCCAATCTGGCTTCAGTCACTCCCTAGCAGTGTGACTCTGGGCAAGTCACCACCCCAGTTACGTATCCCTTGCCATTCTTCTGCCTTGGAATTGACACTTACAATCAATTCTAAGACAGAAGGTAGAGGTTATTTTCAATAAAAGAAAAATCTTAATGATTGATTGTTGGAGACCCGAGACTATCAGTCAATCAGTTAATCAACTCCCTATTTTGGATCCTCCTCACCTCCCTCCCATCTTCTCTGTTCTCCAGACTCTCCCCAAGGGCTCCCTGTGGTGAAAAGAGGGAGGGCTCTTTCATCTCTCCCAATCTTCAATAGCCTGCTGGCCACCCAAGTCCCTGCACTGACCATCTGCCTCTCCTTTCCCTTTTCTGATTTCAGGGTCTGGACCCAACAAGGAGCTGGCTGCCGAAACAGAGGAGATGAAGGTGAAAGTTTGTCGATTGAACCGGGAGGTGAGATATCCGTGACAATTATTATACATATCTAGTGCTTTAAGATTTGTAAAATGTTTTAAGGACACTATTTGAGGACCCTGAGAGCCAGGTACTATGGCACTTTGTTATCCCTGCTTTGTGGTTGAGGAACAGAAAGGTCCAATGATTTGCCTGTGATTCACATAGTTAGCATCAGAAGTGAGATTCAATCTTTCTCTCTTGATTCCAATTCCAGGGCTCTCTGAGACATTTCCTTTGTCCAATTAACGGGAGAAAACCGAATCCTTTAAGAGACTCCTCTCACCCCCAAACTGGGTAGACTTTCTGGCCTATAGAGACTCTCAACTCTGAGATAAGAAGAAAGAGGTGACATGCAATTTGGGCCTCCTTCCTATCTCCCACTTACTTTTCTAGATCTTTCTCTAGCCTTATCCCAATTTGAACCCAAGAAAGTGGAAGTGAGGAAATAGTCAGTGGGGAGGAGATGAGGAAGATAGGAAGGAAGGAGGCCACTAGGCTCCATGCTGATCAGAACCCCAGACATCTAGACCTTGGCTTGATCTTCCAGGTATGGTGAAAAAGCCCTCCACTAGACAGGTCTTAGCCTCTGGATCAGGGGGTACATCATCTGCCATTTGTCTCTGAGTTGTTGCCAGGGAGCCATAGACTCCTCACCCTTGTGATTTTGTCACCCTCTCTGCTCTGGTAAACAGCCACCATCCCACAGGGGCTGGGAGGGGGAGGTGGCAGAGCTCCTGTTAGTAGGGCAGAAAAAAGGTCTGGCAGAGCAGCTGTACTCTTTGCTTAGGACAATCCTTCCCATAAATTGAGCCCCGAGATAGGCAGCAGGAGAGAGTTTCCAAACAGACTCAGTTCTTTGCAGGACCTACTAGAACACGGTGTTGTTTTTGAAAAAATACAGCTTTACAGGCATGTGTTTCTCCCCTCCAGCAAATAAGCTCATCATAACCATATTAGACCCTTTCCTTTTTTTTCCCACCCTTCTCTTCTGTTTTGGAATCAATTCTGAAGATCAGTTCCAAGGCAGAAGTGCAATAAGGACTAAGCAACTGGGATTAAGTGACTTGCCCAGGGTTGCACAGCTAGGAGAAGCCACATTTGAACCCAGGAAAGTCCTGACTTTCAATCCACTGAGCCACCTAGCTGCCCCTCACATTGTTTTTTATGGAATCACAAGTTTATAGCTGGAAAGAATCTTTGAGACACAAACATTTATTAAGCACCTACTATGTGCCATACACTGTGCCAAACATCAGAAATATAAAGATCAGCAAAAGGCAGTCCCTGGCTTCAAGGATCTCCCAATCTAAAGAGGGAGAGAGCATGCAAGCGAGTATATATAGATAAAATGTCTTTAGAATAATTGAGGAGAGTCTCAGAGGGAAGGCACTAGCATTAAGAGGTTTTAGAAAAGGCTTCTTACAGAAAGCAAGATTTTAGCTGGGACTTGAAGGACGCTAGGAGGCAGAGATGAGGAGGGGAAAGTATTCCAGGCATGGAGGACAACCCATGATAATGCAAAGAGAAGGGGAAGCTAGGTGGTTCAGTGGATGGAGTTGGGTGGCCCTGGGTTCAAATAGAGCCTCAGACACTTCTAGCTGCATGACCCTGGGTAAGTCACTTAACTTAGCCCTTACTGCACTTTTGCCTTGGATCTGATACTTAGTATTGATTCTAAGATGGAAAGTAAGAGTTTAAAAAAAGAAGAAAAAAATGCTTGAAATCTGGAAATGGAGTATCTTGGCTGAGAAATAGCAAGGAGACCAGTGTCACTGAATTGCGGGGATTATGAGAGGGAGGGTAATGTATAAGAAGACTGAACGGGCAGTGGGAGCAGATTATAAAGGACTTTGGACGCCAAATAGAGGATTTTATATTTGATCCTAGAAGTGTTAGAGAGATATTGGCATAGATTAAATGGGAGGGAAGGGCTACATGGTCAGCCCTAGTCCACCCTCCTCATTTTACAGATGAGAATACTAAGGTCCAGAGAGTTTGTGATTTGCTCCAGGATGCAGTAAATAGTAGAGCTAGACTTTGAACCCAGGTCCCCTAATGATACTAATAGTAATAGTAGTATATTTATATACCACTTTAAGGTTTGTGCATCACTGTGTATCTTATTTGACCCAACAACCCTGTGAGATAGGTGCTATTATCGTCTTTATTTTACAGGTGAGGAAATTGAGTCTGAGAGAGGTTAAGTGACTTACTTAGGGTTGCACAAGTAGTGTGAGGCAGGATGCCAACTCAGGACTTTCTGACTTCAAGTTTAGTACTCTCTAAATTCAAGACTTATCTCTCTCCCACCCCAAAACTCCTATTATACCATATTGCTTCTTGTTCTATTTCCTCTGTATTAGTTCTCAGCCTCTAAAATCCCCAGAGTGCAGGTTCATGCTGGTTTCTGACTCTTCTGTCATCAATCTCAGCTACCTTTCATTCCCCTAGTATCACCCCTCTGTGCCATTTCTGATGCCATCCTGTCCTCTATAGCTAGAGAAACTAACATTTCTTTAGAAGTCATTCTTCAAGGTTCCACAGTTTCAGTGGTATGAGTGCTCTCCTAGATGTAACAAAGATTACAACAGTGCCTTGTCTTAGAGGATAGGGCTGCACAAATTGCCAAGGCTAGGAAAACAAATAGACAAATGAATACTCAGTTAACTTTTCATTTAGCTAGACTGGCCCTTAGACCATAGACACACCATCCATCATTGGACCCATACTCAAACCCTTTCCAGCTTGGAAGGCCACATGATCTGAAAGCACAGACATTTTTTAAAGGATTTATTTTTTAAAAATTAAAACATTTTAATAACAAATTTCTATGAGTTTTCCGAAATTATAGAGTTCAAATTGTCTCCTTCCCTTTTTCCCTCCCCCCTCCTGGAGCTGGCAAGCAATTCAATCTGGGTTATACATGTACTATCATGCAAAACATGTTTCCATATTGTTCATTTTTTTTTAAACTCTTGTACTTCGGTGTATTGTCTCATAGGTGGAAGATTGGTAAGGGTGGGCAATGGGGGTCAAGTGACTTGCCC
This sequence comes from Gracilinanus agilis, assembly GCF_016433145.1. NCBI lineage: Eukaryota > Metazoa > Chordata > Mammalia > Didelphimorphia > Didelphidae > Gracilinanus > Gracilinanus agilis. The sequence continues at coordinate 189,798,252 of NC_058133.1, forward strand.
AGGGTCACACAGCTGGGAAGTGGCTGAGGCCGGGTTTGAACCTAGGACCTCCTGTCTCTAGGCCTGACTCTCACTCCACTGAGCTACCCAGCTGCCCCCCTATATTGTTCATTTTTGTAGGTGAATAATCTTATAAAACCAAAACCCTAAATATAAATAAACAAGCAATAAAGCATGTGCTTCCATCTGCATTTCTACTCCAACTGTTCTTTCTCTGGCGGTGGAGAGCATTCTTTTTCATAAGTCCCTCAGAATTGTTCTGGATCATCATATTGCTGTTAGTAACAAGTCTTTCACATCAATTGTTCCACAATATTGCAGTATGATGATCTCCTGGTTCTGTTTATTTCATTCTGCATCAGTTCATGGAAGTCTTTCTAGCTCTTTCTGAAATCATCCTGTTCATCATTTCTTATAGCACAATAGTATTTCATCACTATCATATACCACAATTTGTTCAGCCATTCCTCAACTGAGGGACAACCCTAAAAAGATTTTTAAAATAACCCTTGCATATTGGTTCTAAGGCAGAAGAGTAAGGGCTAGGCGATGGGGGTTAAATGACTTGCCCAGAGTCACACAGCTAGGAAGTGTCTGATGTCAGATTTGAACCTGGGATCTCCTGTCTCTAGGCCTGGCTTCCAATCCACTGAGTTACCCACTTGTCCCTAAGGATTTTTTAAAAACAAATATAATTATATGAATTGTCTTGCCAATTTGTTCTGTCTTAATTGTTATTGGGTAGTTTGAATTGATAAGAAAATGCATGTATCTTTGTTTTTCATATCCTCTACATTTCCCAGGGTATTCTTCCCCTTCTCAGAGATTGATCCTTTTTTAACAAACGATAAAAAAGAGGGGGGAAAATCAGTTCAGCAAAGCATAGGCAACATATTGAAAAGTCTGACATTTATATGTGGTGAGTTCCAAACACTCTGCAAGGAAGTCCAGGAGTTACCTTTCAGCATCTCTTTGAGGCCATTGGTCATAATCATTTCACTACATCGAATTTTGCTTATTTAATTGTTATCATTCTTTCTCTTTACATTGTTGCAATCATTGTGTGTATTACTTCTCTTTGCATCAGTTTCTTTGTTTTCTGGCACTTCTCTGAACTCATCATATTCCTGGTTTCTTTCAGAACAACAATATTCTATTACCATTCTGTACTACAACTTGCTTAGCCAATCCCCATTCATAGGAATCTGCATTGATTCCAATCCTTTGTTACTTCAAAAACAAAAACAAAAACAAAAACAAAAACTTACTACTATAAACATTTGGTTGTAGAAGGGACCTTTTATTTTTTTTTCTCATTGGTCTTCTTGGGGGTAATTGCCCAGTGGCAGGTGCTCTGGGTCAAAAGGTGTGAGAATTTTAGTTAGTTTCTCTGCATGAATCCAAATTTGTATAGCTTTATAGAATTCAGGGTGGCCTCTGTGGTAGAACATAAGGAGAGAATTTTTCGTAGAGGCCTATAATAATAACTATATTTTTTGTAGATCACCCACCTCAACCAGGAAGTGTCTCAGCTGAGCAGGGAGCTTCGCCACATGATGCATTTGCTTCAAGCCTGGCTGGCATCCCGGGCCCCCTTTACAGACTTTCCCGGTCCCCCTGGACCTTCTACTCCTCCATGTCCACCACCAAGACCTCTCTATTCTCCACTGTTGACTGAGCCATGTCCTAGGACTGGGGATACCACATGTGCTGAGATCCACTGTCCCCAAAGTTCTCCCCCAGCTGGTCTGGGGGAATCAGAAGTGAGGATCTCTCCTCAGAGCTCCAGACCTGCTACACCAACCCTGTGCCCCCTGCAGCTCCACCCTTCTAGCCCTGCTTCTCAGCCTGCCTCTCTGGGACCATCACCTGGGCTGGAAGTTCCATCCCCACCTGCTGGCTCTGTCTTCCCAAATGGCTCAGCTTCACTCCAGGGCACCGACCAGTATCACTTCCACTCCAGTTCAGACACTTTCCACTGACCATGGTTTTAGGGCCCAGGCCTATCCAGTGGGGGCTTGGGCCACCCCCGGGGAGGGGTTGGGTATATCTTGCCTGCCCATTACAGGGTCAAAAGCCACTGGCTGGACTGCTCATCATAGGGCCCTCTGGACTTCAGAGGTGTGACAAATGGTGGTAAACCCTGACCCCTCTCCCTTTTTCATCCTTTTCCTCCTAACCCTGCACTCCTGGTGGGGCCAACTGAGCCAACTGTGCCCAGTGGACATGAGAAAGGGAGTCGTGCCTGCGTCAGACTGAGTGGAGGAAGTGCCCTTCTCCCTGGTGACCTACAAGAAGGTAAGGAGGTGTGGTGGAAGGGAGGGGGTGTCAAGGAATGCTGGGTGAACAAAGCTAGGCTAAATGGGGAAGACTGAAAAGTCCTGGAGGTTTTCCTGTTTGGGGAAGGGACATTTGAGAAAAGAAGCAAACACTAAGTCCTAGGCTGGGATCTCCAAAGGTCCAGCTGAACTCTGGACAGACAATAAGGACTTAAGTGATTTCTGTCTCTTGCTCTAACTGTAACAGGTATGAGAGTTTAGATTGCAGGAAGGACATTTTTGCCTAGTGCGATAGGAAAGGCTAAAACAGAGCGATGGAAATAAGATCTTTCTCTTGAGATCACCTAGTAAGGGTAAGAGACATTCCCCTCTGCAGCCTCATCCCCACTCTCTACTCTGAGCTGAGGAAAGTAAAGGATCTGAAGTCTTCAGCCATGGGGAGAGATCTCCAGGCACATATAGTCCTTAGGCATCATACATCCTGGGTGGGGAAGGGTCATTGAATTTATAGATTTAGATCTGGGAGGGACCTTCGAGGTCACCAATTCCAACCCTCTCGTTTTACAGATGAGGAAATTGAGGCTTGGAGAGGTTAAAGTGCCTTGACCAAACTAGTAAGTGTCCGAGGCAGGCTTCAAACTTCAGCACTCTTGACTCTTCAATCTAGTGCTCAATCCAATATACTGCCTTGCCCATTCAGGGATCCAGATAGAATTTCTCTGAAAAATTCTTGCACCCATCTGAGGGGGTGAAAATGAGAGTGAGGGAAGTCCCTGGGACCCAGCAGAGCAGGAGTACATACTCTTTAGTTTCCATTTGCTTATTGCCTTAAGGGTTACAAAGTGCTTTTCTCACAACTTTTTGGGAAGTGGGAAATATTGCCTTCCCCACTTTAAGAATGAGGAAAAGGGGCAGCTAGGTGGCATAGTGGATAAAACACCAGGCCTGAAGTCAGGAAGACCTGAGTTCAAATTTGACATCAGATACTTCCTAGCTATATGAATCTGGGCATGTCATTTAACCTCATTGCCCAGCCCTTACTGCCCTTCTGCTCTATAATCTATACTTAGTATCCATTCTAAGACAGAAGGTAAAGGTTTAAAAAAAAAAAGAGGAAAAGATTTGGAGACTCCAATACTTAGTGTCGATTCTAAGATAAGGGTTTGAAAAAAATGAGGATTGGATTTGGAGACTTGACCGTGACTAGCTTGTGGCCTGAATATTGAGGGTGTCAGGATTCAAACTCAAGTCTCTTAATTCCCAAGTCCAGCCCAGTATCACCTTTCAAATGTTATCAATAGAGCCTCAGGCTCTCATCCCCCAAGCTGACTCAGTCCTAGAATAATGTTTAGGATGGGGGGAAAGGGAGGGTGGAAAGGAAGGAGGCAAAAGGGGAGTCAACTATGTTTTTCTATATCTCCAAGTACATCTTTAGCTCTGGTGCTTGTGTGTGTTTTGACTCTAGGTTCCAGCTCAAAGTGACCAGTCTGGCTGTGGACGACCCTTCAGATATTCCCAGGAACCACCCTTTCCAGGCTCTTCAGCTCTGACCCTTTTCCCAGTGCCCCAACTGTGGCTAAGCCCATCTACCTCCCTCCCTGCACTGTCTCACACTCAGGGTCCCCGTTCCATATAAACCATTCCTGCTCCCTGAGCATTGGGCCATATCTCCCACCTGTATCCTCCTCTAGAGAACCTTCCTTTTCCTCTCTCTGGCTCTCATAGGGGAAATAAAATTCTCTTTATTTTTGTAGCTGTTGGGCCTGACTATTTCTTGGGATAGATTGGGAAGTGCCTAAGGCTCAGGGGAGGCCAGACCAAGCAGGGGACTGCAAAGGCCCTACCTGCACTGTACCCTCGGGGCCCCTGTTGCCATCTCTAGGAGGAGCAAAGGCGCCAGCCTGCCTGGCACAACATTCAAGACACCAGGGGCCCCAGGGGCAGGGAGGAGGGTTTCTTAACAAGTGCTCCTGGGACCCATTATAACATCTAACTTACCTCCCCCTACACAACACTTAGGAAAGACAAAACCCTGGTTCCCCTAGTTCAAGACAGAGGGGAGTAGGAAGGAATTTCTGTCAGATGGAATGGCTCCCCTTCCTCCTGTAAAATCCACGCCCCATTCTCATTGTCCCCAAGTGTTGAAATGCAGCTGTGTCTGAGAAGGAGCATGTGTCATCTGCCTAGGATCTTCTGTGTCTCCCACTCTTCCCCACTCCCACCCACCTTCTGGATATTTATAACTTATACCCCTCCCAACCCTCCACCTCCACACTCCTGTGCCTCTACCTTCCTCAGCATCTTGGTGGGGGAGGGGGATCGCCTCCGTGGCCAGATGGTGTTAGAGATGGGGAGGAGTTGTGGAGTTGTGGGATGGTCTCAGAGTAACTAAGTCTCTCTAGGCCATGAGAGGAGAGCAGTCTTCTTGGGAACAACATCCTGTCCTGTCTTGGAGGTTATCTGGGGTCCCAGAACAAATCTAGGACACTGTTTCCATTGGGGTGGGACAGGATGACATGAGGATACAGAGGTTGGATTTCCTGGCTTGGCTTCCTGGGATGCATCTCCTAGCCAGCATTCTTGTAGTAGCTCCTCCCAATTAACCTGAAGCCCTTTTAAAATCCCCCCCCACAACAATGCTCACAATTAAGCTTTCTCTTAATGCCATCCTGAGGTCTTTTTCTTGGATCTGGAGTACACTGTAGTGTCAAAGGGATGATGAGTTCTAGTCCTTCCTCTACCACTAACTCTTTGTGGTCTTGGGCAAGTCTGGCCTCAGTTTCTCCAGCTGTAAAACATGAAGGGATTGGTCTTGACTTCTAAGGTCCCTTCTAGTTCAGACTGTTGATGAGACCGCAATGTCCAGTTGGGGAGTCGGGTAGAGGGAAGAGGTCTGGGGTTTGTTAAGTTGAATTGAATTGCTAGGGATGCGAGATGGGGCGAGGGGGATCCCCGAATCCCAATGAGAAAATGTATTGGGGCTGACAGCCTTATTTGTATATTTATTTAAACATCTTTCATAGCTCACTAATTACAATGCATCCATCCTAGCCCGAGTTCCAGCCGGTACCCTTCTTCCCAGCAAGGCCAGGCCTTGCAGCGTCAGGACCGGGGAGCCCCGCCCAGTCCGCAGCCTGCTCCACCCCGATCTCGGAGGTCTGGTCGCTTCTCTCCGCCCAATGCCACGAACTACAAGTCCCAGGACACCCCAACCCCAAGTCCTTTTTCCCGCCGCGAGGTCGCCCCCTGCAGGTTCTGCGAGAATGCCGGGAGAACTCCCTTTTCATTGGTCGCATCTCCCTGTCAGTCACCCGGGACCGGAGAGGGGCGGGGCAAAGTCGGAAGATCCGGATCCGGAGCGGCTGAAAGGCGGAAGTGGAGGCCGGAGCCTGGGACACTGCCGGGGGGGAGAGGAGCGGAGCCAGTCCGCAGAGCCGGCCTCGAGCAGCCCCGTCGCCCCAGAGCCTCCGTGAGTAAGCCTGCCCTGGGACCTCCGTGAGCTCCCGCCCGCGCCTCTACGTTGCCAGGCCTCGCCCTTTCCTCTTTTCTCCCTCCTCCCTCTCTGCCGACCCCAGTTGAGGGGACACTTGCCCCTCCCAGGGTCCCGGCGTATGACCCCTCCCCCGACCCGTAGTCCGAAGGCGGGGGAGGGTCTCCCCTGTCCACGCCCAGCCCGGGGGTGGGGGGGGGCGGCAAGACCCAGGTCCTGTGGTGCGACCTGCCCTGCCCGGCTCAGGCCTCAGCGAGCCCCTCTTCCTCCCCCTTCCCATAGACCGGGGCGACCCAGGGCTGTCCCCCGCCCCTGGCCTTGGGGCCCCGGTCGTGACCGGCGACTGATCTTGGGGGTGTCGCTTGCAGGGCGGCGACCACTGCGCCCCTCCCCTCCTCCAGCTGTGGGGGGCGTTCCCCTTCTTCCCCGCCCCCCGGAAACCGTGTGCTCCTACCTGTCTTGGCCAGGGAGAGCTGGCTTCTGTCCTGATTTTTTTCTCCCCCGGTGGCTGAGACCTCAGACACTTTTTTCCTGCCACTGACACAAAGAGGGAAAGGAACAAGTTTTTATTAAGGACACCTGCTATGTGCCAGGCACTGTATTAAACTCTTTACAAACATCTTGTTTAATCCTCACGACAACCTTGTGAGGTAGGCGCTGTAAGCATTTCTGTTTTACAGTTGAGGAAACTGAGGCAATAAGGTGAAGTGACTTGCCCAGGGTCACTCAGCTAGCAAGTGTCTTGAGGTCTCATTTGAACTCAGGTCTTTCTGACTCAAGGCCCAGTACATTCTATCCACTACATCAGGTCTCTTTTTGTTTGTTTGTTTTTTCTTCCTTCCTACCTTCCCTTGGACACTATCCCCCTCACTTAGCTTCCCTTTTCTCTTACATTTCCCTCTTTCTGTTTTCTGTGTTCTATTGTCTTCCCTCAGACTGTGGATCAAGCTCATTTTTCAGAGCAGAGCTTCAGGTCTGTCTCAATCTTTAGGGCTAGGGTGAGAGGGGATATCTCTCTTCATTTCCCCCTACCAACATGAAAGAAATTATGCAGTTTTCTTGTAGGGATGACTCCCCTTTTATGAATATCATCCCAGCAGTTTGTTCAATCTTAGTTATAGCTCAGGGTGGATTAGTCCACTATCTCAAACTGTCTGTTCCTGGCTTGGCCCCCTCCTCCCAGAGCACGTGAGTGTTTTCCAAGCTTCCTCTGTGGGATGGCTCCTCCTAAGGCAGCTGTCTGTTGGCTTTCCCTGGAAGGGGAAGTAAACTAGGGACCTCCCTGAGGGTGAAGGGTGTTGGGGCAGGAGGTTTCACCCTAAAGCAATGCCTCTTGTGATTCCAGAGTGGATAGCTTTAGGGTTTTGATATACTTCTGTGAAACTTTTATACAACTATAGTTATGTCAGTGAATACAAGTTCTTACCAAACAGAAACCTGCCCTCCCAAGGGGTACATTAAGTTTATATTTCTTTTGTTGGTGTCTTGGGGGTGTGAAACAGTTGCTCCAGAATGATAGTCACTCAGACCATGTGAATCCAAAATAGAGGCCAAGGGACTGCTTGGCTTGGTTCTTTGAGGTCTTACACTTTATATCTATATTGAACTTAGACACCCCTACATGTCCCCAGAAGGCTCTTTAGCTTACCCAGTGCCAATGTTCTGTGGTGACCATAGTTTCTTTGAGTAATACCTTGTAACTACAACACTTTTTGTTTCATAGGTTTCTGTTGACTTTTAGATAGTTCTTCGTGCCTGACTTTTCCAATTGAATAGGTTTCCCTTTTTTAAATGATTTTTGTTTTAAATCTATGGAGTATTATTGTATTTCTGATGACTAGTTTATACTCCTCAGAAATAGCAGCTAGAGATTAAGTTTCCTATTTTGTGTTTCCTACCTGTATACATATGGCTTGATAAGGGAGACAAGACAATATGCTTTGGTAAATCAGGTTTAGTAGAGGGGAACTTTTTTCCCCTAGTTCAACTATGTAATCTCTTCCCAGTAGTGAGAGAATTGTATTCTTTTCTCATTGGATTTCAGTGAGATGTACTCTCCTTTCTCTGCCTGCCTCTTCCCATCCCCAAAGAGGGCTAGGCAGGTGGGGACCACCTTGTGAGCCATATTTCTTATTGCCCTGCCAATCCCCCTTCCCCTCTTTTTTGCTTGCCTGCAGTACCTGAAATGCCTGCTCAGAAGTACATGTTTTACTTTAGCATCCCAACAGAATAGTCTGGGCTCTCAATATTGGAGAGGGCAACTACTACCATTTCAGATCATTGGCACCAGGCATGATATCATTTCATCTCCATGCTGTACCTTGTATAGGTTGGTACTTATAGGTACTTTGAAGATGAAGTAGTTATGAAAATAAAGCAACTTTCCTCCAATCCAAGGTAACTTGTAAAGGTTTTCTTTTTTTTTTTAAACTCTTATCTTCTGTCTTAGTATTAATTCTAAGATAGAAGACTGATAAGGGCTAGGCAGTTGGGGTTAAGTGACTTGCCCAGATCATACTAGCTAGGGGTCTTGGTGCTCCATCCAACCATGTTATCTGGCTGCCCCTTATACATTTTCTCTTTTTCTTTTTTTTTTTTAAACCCTTGTACTTCGGTGTATTGTCTCATAGGTGGAAGATTGGTAAGGGTGGGCAATGGGGGTCAAGTGACTTGCCCAGGGTCACACAGCTGGGAAGTGGCTGAGGCCGGGTTTGAACCTAGGACCTCCTGTCTCTAGGCCTGGCTCTCAATCCACTGAGCTACCCAGCTGCCCCCCCTTATACATTTTCTTAACAGCAGCAGCTTAATTGTATTTGGATACTGGTGTTCCCTCATTCTGAGGGAAACTAAGAACAGGGAAAAAGACACTGCTCATTTGCCTTTTCTGCTGCAGTCCCCAGTAGAAAAGAGGCCCACAGAGATAATTTTTGTGGGACAGACCTCTTCTGCTTCTCAGAAAGCAGAGGTAGTGATCACTGGGATAGACAAGTCATTATCATTAGTCGCCATTTGCTACTCTGCAAACCTGTTGATTCTCTTTTAACTTTTTCTTTTGCTTTTGGCTTGCCACTTTGATATCCTGAGCAATTAATGAGCAACCCTGACCTTAGAATGCTTTTTGCTTCATGAGGACCTAAAAGTGATAGTGATTAAAAACTGAATTCGAGATTTAGCAGCCATGATTGAGAGGGGTGGGGATGGGGGTGGGGTCTGGCAAAGGAGCAAGTCAGGGAACCAGCAGAAGAGGAGATATCTGGGTAAAGTAGATCTCTGTACTGCCCTGAGCTCTCAACTTTGTGTCATAGCCTGATGCTTACAGGTAAGATATAGCAAATATATAGGCTACTTTTTATCCTGAATCTATTGGTATGTAAATAGAAGTATAGGGCTTTTTTTTTTTCTTCAATATTCAGCTCTTACCTCCAAAGTTAACCCATCTCATCTCTTTATAGGTTTATCTTCTCTACAAAGATGGACCCTGTCCTGTAATGGGCTCCTTTTGCAATACAAAGCCTTTTGAGACATTGTGGTACATATGCTAGTGATTATGGCATTTGTCAGGGCATACTAATTTGAGACCTACTAATCTAGTACCTGTCAGTCTTTAATTCTCTGGGTACTTTGGAATATATTTTTAACATACCTCTATAACATAGTTATGGTTCAGGTCCAGGTTCTTGCTGGGTCTAGAGTCAGAAAGACTTGAATTAAAATCTGACCTCGGGTATTTCTTAGCTGTTTAACCCTGGACAAATCACTTAACCTCTTTTTACTTCAGTTTCTTCAGCTGTAAAATGCAGTTAATAATAGCACCTATATCACGCAGGGTTGTGGTGAGGATCAGATGAGATTTTTAAAAATTTTAAACCCTTACCTATTAAATTAGAATGGATACTTTTGTATTGATTCCAAGACAGAAGGACAATAAGAGTTAGGCAGATGGGGTTAAGTGACTTGCCCAGGGTCACACAGCTAGGAAATGTCTGAGGCCAGATTTGAACTCAGGACCTCCTGCCTCTGGGCCTGGCTCTTAATCTACTGAGCCACCTAGCTTCCCTCACCCTGTTTTTGGACCTTTTATTTTAAAGATGAAATGAAAAAACTGGGTCCCAGAGAAGGTAGTGACTTGTTTAATCTCCTAGGCAGTAGGTGGTCGAGATGGGATTTGAATCCTTATTCTATTACTCTTTTTACTGTACCATTATTACTCTCAGTGTAAATAACATAGCAGATTCGCGATTGGATATTTGATGACAGTTTCTTAGGTAGCAGATTGAAACTATGTAATTCTTTACGTGTCTCCCCTGAATTGAATTAGTAGAGGGAGATTAGATATCAATTCAGCTTAATTCAATACATGCTTATTTTCTGCTCTCTACCAAGCACTATGCTAAGTTCTGGGGATACAATATGATATTTTGGGATTCACGTAGTCTCAGCCCTGCCATCAACCAGCTGTTTGACTGGATTTGTAACCTTTAAGGCCTCAGTTTTTCTCCTCTGTTGATGGTAGGATTTGGACCAGATGACATTTAAGATTTTTTTTTTTTTTTTTTTTAATACCCTTGCTTTTCTGTCTTAGTAACAAGCCCAAGACAGAAGGAGAAGGGCTAGGCAAACAGTTAAGTGACTTGTCCAGAGTCACACAGCTAGAAAGTGTCTGAGGCAAGATTTGAACCCAGGTTCTCTGGACTCCAGGACTTGCACTCTTGCCAATTAGCCATCTAGCTGCCCCTGTTTTTTCTTCTTTTCCTAAAGCACTATGATTTAGTCTGTTGTTTTGGTTGTTCCCAAGTACCATAGACCTTTGAACCTTCTACCTGGTGGAATTGGAAAATGCTGAAATTTTTTGTAGTTGTAGTATGTATAAGGTTAGGGAGAAATCTGCTAAGATGAAATTGCATCCTAGTAGTGAATTGAGTTCCTGTGGGTATTTTTTTGCCTTCTTGCCTTTGGGTGCATGGAATGTACTCCTTTCTCACCTCCACTTCTTAGAATCTCACTCTTCCTTCAAAGCTCACTTCAAGTGCCACCTCCTACTTGAGGTCTTTGTACTTTTATTAAGATGTTGGTGCTCCCCCTACTCCCATTCTTGGCCATGCTTCCAATAGAATGTGAGTTTTTGAGGGCAGGATTATTTCATTTTTGGCACAAGATTTAGTGATAATAAATAGTCATCGATTATATCTGTATTAACATCATCTGTCCTTAGGCCTGACATCCACTTATTAGTCGAGGCAACTAGTTGGGATTGTGGATAAAAAGCTAGGCTTGGAATCAGGAAGACCCAAATTCATATTCAGCCTCAGATGCTTACTAGCTATGTGACGCTGGGTAAGTCACAACTTCCACCTGCCTCAGTTTCCTCATCTATAAAATGGGACTACTTACTAATAGCTCTTACCTCTCTGGGTTGTGAGGATCAAATGAAATAATAATCATAAAGCACTTAGCACAGTGCCTGGCACTGTAGTCAGCACCATAGAAATAGTAGCTGCTATTATTAGCTATTGCTATAAGTAGGGGAATTCTTAAGATCATGACAACAGCTTCTTTGAGCAGTAAGTTATTTGAGAAGTGGACAGCCCCTACTCTGACAATACATTTAAACAGTAGTAGTTGGATAAACATGCCCTGTACTTCCTTGTGCCTCCCATCGCTTTTTTTTTTTTGCTGCTGCCTGATTTCTATTTCCTACTTACCCCTATGAATTTGTTCAATGTAAAACCACCTCTATTACTTGTGACCCTGGTAGCCCAAAGCTTCACTAATCTCTAGATCTCATTTTTGTCTCTGGCCATTCTTTTCGGAGTGGTGGATTACTTTGTTCCTTCACCACTCCCTGATTCCTATGGAGTCAAGGGTAGAGAAAAGAATCGGGAACATCTAGATAATTTAATTATTTGAATAATCAGCCCCAGAAGGGCTGCACCAAGTCTGGAATCAGGAGGAGCCAGGTTCAAATATGACCTCAGACACTTCCCAGCAGTGGGACCCTGGATAAGTCACTTATTTCTGATCCACTAGCCCTTGCCTGTCTAAGAGTTGTTTTTAAGGCAAGAAAGTAGGCATTTAACTAATAATAACCCCATCCTTGAGAGTTAATTCCATTAGTGGACCAGGATTTAATTAAATAATTTAATAAATTAGGTATTACCATGTGCTCCATTCTATAGGAAGATAGCATGGGGAGAAAGGGGGCATAAAGAAATACAAGATATGTTCCTAGACCTCAGTTTATAACTGGAAGAAAATAATAACTAACATTTGCACTTGCCCTGGATCACACAGCTAGTATGTGTCTGAGATGGAATTTAAATCTGGGGTTTCCGTACTCTAAATCCAGTGCTCTGTTTACTCTGAAGCATTGCTTCTCAAGAGAGACACATGAAATAATTGAGAAACATTCAGTATAACACTTAGACCTTCTTGGCTCAACCTGTTTTCCAGGTCTCTTGAAAGACTAATTCAGGTATTCTGGCCCTACTTTATCTTGCCCAGGTCACTCAGGTGACCAATCCTAAAATATGGGTCTGTCAGAATAAGGTCTTTGGGCCAGGGCAGGCATTGCTGTGTGAGTTGTGATCCAGAGTGGTTGAGTAGTTTAAATTCTTAAATCCTCCTAGTGTCATTTATCTGAATAAGTGGAGCTTGAGCCTTGTTAGAATACTTGGGATCTCAATGAGAGTTATTTTGTGGCTTCTCATGTTCCTTTGGTAGCTTTGTATTCTCTTCAGGTGCCATATTAACATGTTAGAAGCATCCCGAGGGCATATGAATGGTGCAGAATTCAGACTGGGCTGCCTTTCTAACCCTAGTTGTTCTGAGTTGCTATGAATTCAGTAATGTTTGACTTCTAGTTCCAGGTTTCTAGCATCAGTTCTATATGCAGCTTGTTTTTGTTTTTATTTTTTTTGGAGGGGGAAAGGGAAAACAGCTAACAATAACCAGAATTCCCTTTAAAAACAATTCTTTCCCATTCTTGAAAAGAGATTTTTGAGGACGAAGGGCTTTTCTTTTAAGGCATTATATGAAGGGACAGCTAGGTAGCACAGTGGATAGAATACTAGACCTGGAGTCAGAAGGACCTAGTTTTCAAATCTGGCCTCTGATACTTCCTAGCTGTGTGACTCTGAGCAAGTCAGTTAATCCCAGTTGCCTAGCCCTTACAACTCTTAGAATTGATACTTAGGGTCTATTCTATAACAGAAGATAAGGGTTTTTTAAAAAATTAAAAATTTAAAGATATTGTATAGAATATGGTGCTTCATTTATTTACTTACTTTTTGGGGCCTTGCCTTCCATCTTGGAGTCAATATTGTCTATTGGCTCCAAGGTAGAAGAGTGGTAAGGGCTAGGCAATGGGGGTTAAGTGACTTGCCCAGGGTCTCTTTTCAAGAATGGGAAAGAATTGTAGAAGAGTGGTAAGGGCTAGGTAATGGGGGTTAAGTGACTTGCCCAGGGTCACACAGTTAGGAAGTGTCTGAGGCCAGATTTGAACCTAGGACCTCCCATCTCTAGGCCTGGCTCTCAATCCACTGAGCTACCCAGCTGCCCTCACAAATAAGGCTTTTTAAAAGACTTTCAGCTTCCATAATTGGGAGTTGTTGTTTTAACAAGTTCCCTCATTTCCCCCAGTTGTTCAAAAAAGTATGAACCTTACCTTTCCTTGGCTTCTTCTTTACTGATTTTTTTTTCATTACTGATTTTTGGCACTAAGACTTCTGAAGTCAGGACTTGGGCCTGTGAGCAATGAGACAGTTATCTCATGTGGAAATTAGACTTTGAGAAAGAAGCCTTCTTAAGCAGACTAAGAGTCAAAACCACCTTAGAATGAATTAGATCGATAGATGCGTGTTAGGGAAAATTCAAGACAAAAGTGTTATAATGGAACAAAATAAAGAATCAAATTTTGCATTAAAATTTTCAAGGTTGTGTGTACATACCAAATGAATCCCCTTAGTTGCAGTAGATGTGGATTTTAGGTGGCATACCATTAGGGGAATAATTGTGAAAATTGAGTGTTGTGGAGCCACCATTTTACTTTATTTTATTTTTTTAAGCCTTAATCTTTTGTGTTAGTATCAATTCTAAGTCAGAAGAGCAACAGAAGCTAGGTAATTGGGTTTAGTGACTTGCCCATGGTCATATAACCAGGAAGTATCTGAGGCCAGATTTGAAACTTGGTTCTCTAGCCTCCAGACCCTATCCACTGTGCTACCATGCTACCCCTGGAGCCACAATTTTAAAGGAATCAAAACTGTGGCAGATGAAAGAAGATGAAACATTAGAGGAGTATATGTACATGTCAGACTTCCTAGCCGACCATGCATCTCTTAATTCCTTATTTCCTTAGTTGGTTCAAAACTGAATTGTCCATCTACAACAAATATCTATTTGGGTAGTATTTGTTTTAGGTTTGATTGAATACTTACTGTGTGGTGGGTTCTGAGGGGAAAGGGTGGGATCAGGTCATGGCTGTGGAATAGCTTTTTTTTTTTTTTTTTTTTTTTTTTAGATAAACCCTTATTTTCGGTCTTGGTATCAATTCTATGATGGAAGGGCAAGGACTAGCAGACGGAGTTAAGTGACTTGCCTGGGGTCACACAGCTAGGACATTTCTGAGTCCAGATTGAACTCAGGTCCTTATGACTCTAGGCCTGGTGCTCTGTTATGCTACTTATCTGCCATGGTCCCTATATTCTTAAGAATTTACCTTTCCTAAATCCCAAGAAAATTTGGGACCAAGGTGATAGAGGTGGAGTTCTCCAAATTTCATTTAGGCTCACTACCTGTTTTCTACTCCATGCTTATGCTCTATATTTTTTTTTTTAAAGCAACAAGACTTTAAGGCTAAGATTTTGTTTTTCATCTACCTAGCTTCTAGAAGCACTTACAGTCCCCTAGATCTTTGGACACTGAGAGAACTTTGAGCCCAAGCAGGTTATATTTCTTTAGAAACACTAACTGTGGAAGTAGATGAATAGTGCTTGGTTCTGGTGAGCTCAGTGAGTGTGTTGATGTCTGGGCAGAAGGAATTTGGTTTGTTGGTGTCTGATACCTGACACCCACTTCCCCAATTCTTCTCTCAAGTGGAATCCCTCACTTCTTTTATAGTAGATAGGAAGGCAACTAATTAAACTGCCTTTTGAGGGGGAGGCCTCTTGAGAATTATTAATTGAAGATATCTGAGGAGTAAAGACTACTTGTATCCATAGCTTAATGGTAAAATTCTCAGTTTTTCCCAGTTTGAGATTTGAGAGATTCTTTGGGACAGGACTCCACAGATCTCTTCTTCTTTGCTATTTCATCCCTTCTCAGCATGAATGTATGGAGAGGTCAGTATTGCTTTTTTTTTTTTTTTTTTAAACCCTTACATTCCGACTTGGAGTCAATACTGTGTATTGGCTCCAATGCAGAAGAGTGGTAAGGGTAGGCAGTGGGGGTCAAGTGACTTGCCCAAGGTCACACAGCTGGGAAGTGTCTGAGACCAGATTTGAACCTAGGACCTCCCGTCTCTAGGTCAGTATTACTTTTGATGAGAGCACTTAAGGAAAATCCTCCTCATGCAAGCAATTCAGAACAAAAGCAAAAATAGACATCGTCTTGTTATAAACAATTAATTAATATCCTATAAGAAACTAGGCCATAAACCACATTTTGAGAACTGCTTTTTGGGAGTGAGGGGGAGTTAGTGACATAGTCCAGCATGTGCCTCTTACTAGGCCCTTTTCTAAGCACGAAGCCTTGTTCTTTCTTAGTGGGGCCAGGGCAGTGGGCCTTTGGGACAAGATGAAGTCAAAGCAAATTGGTTTTGGTAGTGTCATGTGTGTGAGTTGGAGGACTTGAATTAAAATCATGGCCAGAGACGTATCACCTTTTGGACCCTGGCAAGTTATTTTCCATTTCTATGCCTCTTGTAATCACTGTACAACAAATGGAGTTAGATGCCTTCAGTAATCTACCTGGTGTCCCAAAAGTCTTAGTTCAGTTAAAGTTCTAATAGCTTATTAAAGTTGCATTAAGACTTCTGGGACACTGTATATAATAGATACTGTTCTGTACTCTGGAAATTGAAAGATTTCATTCTTTAGTAATCAGCCTCATAGAATAAAGGCTGTCTGTATACTTACTCTTTGCTTCCACTTTCTCATCATCTCCCACTCACTTCCCAGCCTCTGTTTTTCTGGTTTCCAATCTCATCCCTGAAACTGAAACGTCTTTTTACAAGTTGACTAGTTATTTCTTAATAGCCCAACCCAATGGCTTGATCTCTCTGCCCCATTTGCCACTCTTGACCTCTTCCTCCTAGATACTGTCTCCTTCCTGAGTATTCATGGCACCCTTTTTTCCTACTTCTCTGACCTGTCTTGGCTGTTCCTTCTCAATTTCCTTTGCTAGATCATCATCTTTGTACCTCCCAACCCTCCTAACAGTGGATGTACACAAGGGCCCTGCCTTGGGCCATTTTTCCTTTTCTCTCTTTTGGAGATATCATGAGATGCCTTGGGTCCAATTGTCATCTCTGTAGATGATTAGCAAATCTATCTCTGGTCTCCCACTTGGATTCCAGGTACATATCATCTATCAATTATTAATTACATCTTACTAGATGCTCCTATAGACATCTTAAATTCATTATCTAAAACAAGACTCATTGTCTTCACTCCAACCACACTCTCTTCCTGTCCTCCCTATATCTATTAAAAACGCCACACTTCTTCCAATATTATATGTTCAAAACCCCAGCATTGTGTTTAGTTCTTTCTTCCTCACCTGCAATCTGTTGCCAAGTGTCGGTGATTTTACCTTCATAACTTATGTTGCATCCATTCCTTCCTCTACCCATAACCACCACCCTCATTTCGGCCCTCATGATATCTCACTTGTACTATGGCAACAACTTTTTAAATGGCCCCTTTGCTTCTAGGCCCTCCCTTCTGCAATCTGGCTTCCACGAAGCAGCCAGATTGATGTTCCTAATGGCACAGGTGTAACCAGATCACTCCCCTGCTTCCCTGTTCAAAAAGCACCAGTGGTTTCTTCTTGCATTAAAGATAAAATTGGGGGCAGCTGGGTGGCCCAGTAGATTGAGAGCTAGGCCTCGAGGTGGGAGGTCCTGGGTTCAAATTTGACCTCAGACACTTTCCAGCTATGTGACCCTGGGCAAGTCACTTAACCTCCTTTGCCTAGCCCTTACCACTCTTCTGCCTTGGAACCAATACATAGTATTGATTCTAAGGCAGAATGTAAGGGTTTAAAAAAAAAAAAAGATAAAATCCAGACTTCTCTGACTTTGAAAGTTAAGGCCTTCATAATCTGGCTCCAGCCTACTTTTCCAAACCTATTGCACATCGCTTTTCTTCATGTGTTCCCTGGCCAAATTGACCTACTTGCTGTTCCTTGTACAAAACGTTTCATCTCTTATCTCTGTGCCTTTGCAAAGACTGGTCCCATGCCCTGAATGCCCTTCTTCTTCACCTCTGCCTCATTGACTCCCTGGCTTCTTTCAGAGATCAGCTCAAGTTATCACTGCAATTGGTCTGCAAACATTTATGTGATACTTAAAAATTGCTAGGCCCTGTGTTGAGCTCTAGGGAAACAATTCCAACATCCAAGGAGGCTACATTCTAATTGGGGAGGCAACACATATATACAGAAAAATAGATACTAAAAGAATACAAGGTGGTTCTGGGAAATGGGGCACTAGTAGCCCGAGGGTATGGAAGATTGGGAAAGACTTAAAGTAAAAGGTAGCACTTGTGGTGAGTCTTAAAGGAAATCAGGTAGAGACAGAGAGGAGGAAGGAGGGTATTCCAGGCCTGAGTGACTGCTAGTGCAAAGGCACATAGACTGGACGTGAATTATTGCATATGCAGAACAAGGTTGTAGACTAGTTTGTTTGGATGGATTGCAGAGTTTAGGGATAGGAATAATGAATGAGAAGATGGGAAAAGGAAGGACGGGACCTGGTTGTAAAGAATTTTAAATGCTAAACTGAAGAATTTATATTTGGTCCTAGAGTTAATAATATTGGTGACTTGGGATAATGGATTGGTAAGGGTAAAGGTATGAGGCAAGGAGGTCAGATAAGAGGCTGTTGGCAATAGTAAAATCAACAAGTGATAAGATCTGTACTAGGGTTGTGGCTAGATGGGGACTATGCAAGAGATATGGAGATAGAAACAATAAAATATGGCAACTAATTGGATTATGTGGGAATGGTTGAGGAAAAACATTCCAGGATGGCACATACTGAAGTTTTAGGTGGACATACCAATAATAGGGAAGCTTAAAAGAGAGTTGTTTTTTTTATTTTTTTTCCTGGGGAAAGATAGTTCAAATGTTGAGTTGGAAATACATTTGGGACATCTAGTTTGAAATGTCTAGGTATTTGGTAATTCTGGACTTGAGCTCAGGAGATGGCTTAGGGCTGGATGTAGAGAGCTGGGAGTCATCTGCAGAGAGATGATAATTTAACCCATAATAGCTGCTGACATCACCAAGTGAGAGAGTATACCGAGAAAAAAAAGGAGGGTACTGGAGAGAGCTTTGGCATAAATCTATGATTAGATAGTGTGTGACATGGATAACAATCCAGCAAAAGAATCTTGACAAGGCTTAGGTATGTAGTATGAGGGAATGCAGTGTCAGAAGCTTCAGAGAGGTCTAGGAAGATGAGAACTGAGAAAGAACTATTAGGTCTGGCAAACATCAGAAATGAGTTTTGAAGAAAGCAGTTTCATTTGAGTGAAGGAATCTGAATCCACATAGATTTAAGGAGCTTAACCAGGTGAGACCTCTTTGTGGCCTAGCAATATGACTCCAGATGAATGAGAACCTTTCCCTGTGTCTTTTTATTACCCTGTGTTATATATGATCTTAGAGAAGTCTTGTACACTAGGGTGTAAGATGTACATAGTCTAAGGTGTTGGCCATGATGAAACTGTGTTGCAAAGTTAATAACATCTGTTTTCTTGAGAAACCCTCCTGACCTTTTCTCTGCTATTTCATATATGCTTATGTCAGGCCACAATACCATTTCATTTTAGGGGTTCTTTTGCCCAAGGCAAAGAGAAAACAAAAAAGCTGTAGTATAGAAAAAATTTAATTAAGAAAATTTAGTAAAAAAAAAAAAAGATTTAAGGGGCTTAAGTTAATGGGAAGAGAAGAACTAGCGAAACAAATGTAAATGGCTTTCTTAAGGAGTTTGGTTAGGAAAAGGAGGAAAGTTATAAAATGGTAGGGAGAGATGGATCCAGGGATGGAGGGCTCTAGTGATGACTTTTTTTAAAAGGATAGAGAAACTTGGGTGGATTTGTAGGCAGCAGGGAAAGAAACAATAGACTGTAACTCTGGGCAAGTCACTTAACCACAATTGTCTACTTTACTGCTCTTCTGCCTTAGAACACACTTAGATAATACATGTATAACTCAGATCAAATTGCTTGCCAGCTCCAGGAGGTGGGAGGAAAGGAGAGAGGAAGACAATTTGGATCATATAACTTTGGGAAATTTGTTATTACATGTAATTGGTAAAAAGTAAAATATTAATTTTTTTTACAATAACAGACAAAGTATTGATCCTAAGATAGAAAGGAAGGCTTTTTTGTTTGTTTTTTGTTTCAAGAAAGAGGTTGAATATTAGAGAGGGGAGAATGATGATTGGGGTATGGTACTGGAGAATATGGGAAGGGCTGATCAAAAATCAAAAGTGTGAGTAAAGGTGTTGGACTAGGGGAGGAGGAAAGCCATTTCTTCATCAGAGACTGAAGAGGGAGAAAAGGTGGAGGATGAAATCAAGTGGCTGTGAGGTGTGGAGGAGAAAGGGATTTTTTAGTTGATCTCAAGTTTTTGAATGTTGAGGGAAAAAAGATAAGAGAATGGGAAAGGTTTTCTATCAGAGGCTTGAGAGAAGTGATTTGGAAGGGGAGAGGAGTAAGATAGAGAAATGAGTAGGAACAAAAGGACTGTAGTGAGGGCCAATTGAGATCAGGTAATAGAAATTTGTAGTGAAAACAGCCAGCATGGTTTCCAGACTTTTCTTCAGTTTTGAGGAGGTGGATGTTGGGAGTAATCCAGGGTTTGACAAAGTGTGAACAATCACAGAACAAGGGAGCATGCAATTCAAGAGTGGAAGATAGGGGGTGGCTCAGTGGACTGAGAGCCAGGCCTAGAGATCAGGCCTAGAGGTCCTAGGTTCAAATTTGGCCTCAGACACTTCCTAGCTGTGTGACCCTGGGCAAGTCACTAAACCCCCATTGTCTAGCCCTTATCACTCTTTTGCCTTGGAGCCAATACACAGTATTGACTCCAAGATGGAAGGTAAAGGTTTAAAAAAAATTTTTTTTTTTTTAAAGAGTGAAAGATAGCTAGAAGTGAATTGTTTCACTAAGGAGATGAGGTCAGAAAGGGAAAAGACTAGCTGGAACAGAGAAGGATGGCCTGACAAAATACAGTGCAGTAGAGGAATTTCAGTTCACAGTGCAGACAAAGGATATGTTTGAGAAAAGCAAAGTATAGGGAGAGATGGAATGATATAGGGGATTGTGCTCAGATAAAGGAAATTTCAGAGTTCTTGAATGTAGAAGTGAAGCCCTTTTAAATGATGCAAGATCAAGAATGTGACTATTTTTTGTGTGTAATTGAAATGGTGTGGAAGAACAACAGGTCATGGGAGTAGAGTAGGTTGAAGAATTGAGTATTTGGGTAAAGAGGCAGATGTGTCTTAGTGAATTGAGAGCCAGATCTAGAGACTAGGATCCTGGGTTCTAATTTGTCCTCAGCTATTTCCTAGCTGTGTGACCCTGGACAGGTCACTTTACCCCATTGTCTAGCTCTTACCACTCTTCTGTCTTGGAACCAATATAGAGTGAACCTCAAAAGAGGACAGGTTGCTGTATAGAGTGAACCTCAAAGAAGGGTAGGTTGCGGTGTGATGGCATCTCAAGTATGTTGAGAGATATGTGAGAAAGCACAATTAGTACTTCACTGGAAGACTATGGTGTCATCTAGGAGCCAGGCCTGAGTCAGAAAGAGTTAAGAGAGGGAAAGGTGTAAGAGAGGGAAGTTTGTTATTTATAGAGTTGTAGTTCTTGAGAGCAAAGTGAAAGGGCAGGCAAATAAGAAGTAGAAGGATATTGGGAGTGTTAGCCTTAAGGTCTGTGGGGATGGTGAGAGGGCTGGCAAAAGAAATTAGAGAGGGTGGGGTTGTGCCTCTGGTAGTCTGGGATTCAGGATTTTTGAGATAGTAAAGGGGAAGGAGATCAGAGAGCTTGTTTAACCATTATGGGGGTGGGGTGTGCCTTTAGGAAAATGAATCCCATCAGTTAGCCCATAAACATTGATTGGGACAATTAGGTAGCACAGTGGATAGAGCTTCAAGCCTAGAGTTAGGGGGACGTGTTCAAATCTAGCCTTAGATATTTCCTGACTGTGTGACCCTGGGCAAGTCACTTAACCCCAGTTACCTAACTCTTACTGATCTTCCACCTTGGAACCAATACTCAGTATTGATTCTAAGATAGAAGGAAAGAGTTAAAAAAAAAATAGGACATAGAAGTTTTTAAAAAACACAAAACAGTAAGTGCCTGCTATATGTCAGGTACTGTGCTAAGCTCTGGAAATACAAAAAGCAGGGTCCAGTTGAAGACAGAGGCTCTGCTGATGAAGGTAGGCGAGTCTAATGTTCTTCCGAACTCAACAAGGACTTTTTCCCATTGGAAGCCTATCCTGATTGATTTTTCCTTCTCATCCCACTGAAATGTTCATTCTTAGATGGAGAAACTGTTTCATTTCATTTATGTTGAGTGAAACTGCCCTGGAGGAATTAATATTCCACGTTGGAGGAAACAGGGTAAGATAGATAAATACAAAAGTAATTTGGGGAGGTGAAGAGGATCAGGAAAGAATTCCAGAAGCAGGTGGCTTTTGAGCTGAATTTTGAAGGGGACCAGGGATTTAAGTGGCCACTATTGCCTCTATATTAAGTGGCTATTGTCTCTCCTATGCCAGTAATTTACTGTGGTGAAGAAGAGGTCAATATTGACCCTTTATAGAATTTGAAGTTAAAATAAGTAATCCCTTCATCTACCTGCCCTTCCTTGCCCCATTTTTTATTAACAACGACAGGTAGATTTTCCTACTAACATCAAGGACTGGGAGGCCTACAACTCAGCAGTAGACTACTACTTCCTCTGCTCTTTCTTAGTGCTGATGAATGGAGCTAAACAAAATCATGAAACAGGTCAGTGGGTCCACTACAAATTTATGTTATCTAATCTCAACTGGCCCTTGATTCACCTCTGCAAAGCAGTCCATTTACTCCTTCCTAAATGATTCCCTGTCCCATTCCTCACTATTTAAAGAGGCCGTTTATAAACTTCTTTTTTCCTTAGCCCTTTCACACCAATCCCTGCCCCCTTTTCTTCTATGGACTTTTCCTTCTACTTTGCTGAAAAATAGAGCTCATTCATCTTGCTCTCTCTTGTCTCCTCTACAATTCAAAACTTTCTGACCTCATTCCTGACTATTTTCTTTACTTTAGCAGCTTTTCGCATAAAGGCTGGCTCCTCTTCATGTGCCCTTGATTTCATCCCTTCCGTTTTTTGTCTAGTAGATTGCCCCCATGATCATTCTGTCCCCATCCGTAACCTTAAGTCTTTTCCTTTCTACTGGTTTTTTCCCTGCTGCTTATAAACATGTCCAAGTGACTCCCTCCTTGTTCAAAAACAAACAAAAAAATGAAAAAGAAAACAAAACAACTCTTACTAGACCCTACTATTGCTTCCTGTGTCTCTTCTCTCTTTCTTAGCTAAACTTCTAGAAAAAAACTATTTATTGCTTCTATTTCCTCTTCTCCCTCACTTTTTCAGCTTCTTCAAACTTGATTTCTGATCTCAGCCTTCAACAGAACTACTGTCTCCAAAGTTATCACTGATTGCTTTTTTAAAAATACATTTTTATTTATCTTTTTTGTTTCTTACATCATATCACCATAGTTATCCCATTTATCCCTCCCTCTCCCAGATAGAAATGCTGTCCCATAAGACAAAATGTTATTTTTTTTAAAGGAAAAAAGTCAGCATAACTGGTTCATACATTGAAAAAGTCTGAAAACCTGTGGACCTTCCACCTGTACAGAGGGGTAGTTTGGATGTGCCTTCTCATGTATCTTCAATTGATTCCTGTTTGATCTTTATAATTTTGTTACCTTTACTTTTTTATTTTTTTATTTTTTTGGTGTGTCTTTTCATTTATATTTCAGTTGTCACTGTGTATGTGTATATTGTTTCCTTGGCTCTTCTTCTCTTTATCAGTTGGTGTAGATCTTTCCATGTTTCTCTATATTCATCACATAATTTCTTATAGAGCAGTAATATTCCATTACATTCATGTATCATGATTTCTTTAACTATTTTCCAACTGATGGACAGCTACTTTGTTTCCAATTCTTGTTTGTCACAAAAAGTGCTTCTATAAGTATATAGAGACTTTCTTATCAATGACTTCTTTGGGCATTTGAGGTTCAAAGGGTATGCCCTTTTTAGTCATTTTATTTGCATAATTCCAAGTTCCTTCCCAAAATGGATATATTATTTTACAGCTCCACCAACAATGCAATACTGTGCTTCTCTTTCTATGACTCTAATACTGTTACCATTTTTTGTCTTTTTTTGCAGATTTGTAGGGTATGAAGTAAAACCTCAGAGTTGTTTTGTTTTGTATTTCTCTTATTGGAGCATTCTTTTCTATGGTTGTTAATAGCTTATAATTCTTCAATGGAGAACTGTTCATGTCCTTTGACAATGTCTCTATTTAGGGAATGGCTTTTGGTCTTCCATATTATTATTGCCTATATATCTTGAATACCAAACCCTTATCTGAGAAATTTGATATAAATATCTGTTCTCAGTTGACCTTCTTCTTATCCTAGAGCTATATTTATTTTAGGTGAACCTATGGAACTCATGCCAGAGGGGTCTGCTCCCTTCTCCCTTTCCACATGGGCCTGAGGACATTTCTCAGATGATCTGCCCCTCTGCCTAGCAGCCCAATGGGAGTGCTTCCTCCCTCCCCTGTCTGGGGCAAGGTGTGGGAGTGGGTCTCATATGTGGCATGAGGGTTGTAGTTTGGGCACTTGGTCTCTAAAAGGTTCACCATCAATGACCTAGAGGCATAATTTTGCTCATGGAAAAGCTTTTCAATTTCATGTAATTAATATTAACTGTTTTTTTTTATAATTGCCTCTATCCCTTGTTTGGTTAAGAATTCATTCTTATTCCACATATAGCTGTGAAAGGTAGATGACCTGCTTCTCTAGTAATTCTTTTTTTATGATAAGATCTTTTAATATTCAGGTGGCATATCCATTTAATAGTGATTTTTTAATTGCCTCATCCGATGACCTAATCCTTATCATCCTTGACTTATCTGTAGCATTTTACACTTTCTCTTTTCTAGAGTTTTTGTGACATTATTCTTTCTTTGGTTTTCCTGCTTATCTCAATCATTCCTTTTCAGTCACTTTTGCAGATTCATCTTCCATATTTTACACTTAAGTTATGCCCCAAACCTCTCTTCTAAACCCACTTAATCTTCTCTCTTCACACTCTGTCCCTTAGTGACCTCATCAACTCCCTTGGGTTTAAATATTTTTTTCTATGCATATGACTCCCAAATATGTATAATCAGCCCCAACATCTCTCCTGAGCTTCATTGATACAACTCCAACTGCCTGTTGGACATTTCAAACTGAATGTCTCAGAAACCTCTTACATTTGTGTCCAAACCGAACATATCTTTTGCCTAAAACCTGCTCCTTTCCTAATTTACTTTGTATCTGTCAATGACTATCATCCTTTGTAATCTTGTGGGATTCTTGACTCTTTTCCTCACCCTGCATATCCAGATGGTTGCCCAATCTTGTTTTAACTTCCACAATATCTGACTTATCTATTTTTTTTCCTCTGCTGACCCTCCAGCCTTGGGTCTTCAACTACCTATTAAAGACATCTGGAACTGAATGCTGGTAGAGATAGCTTAAACTCAACAACTCTAAGGGGCTCACCCTCTCTCCTCCCTCCCATATCTAGTCAGTTACCAAAACCTGTTGGTTTAATCTTTGCTGCATCTCTCAAATTTATTCCCTTCGCTCTTCTAATACTTTTACAACCTTGGTGCAGGTCCTCTTCTCCTCACACCTAGACCATTGCAGTAGATTGTTGGTTGGTCTATCTGCCCCATTCCAGTTCTCTATTCAGCTGTCATAAAGTGATTTTTCCTAAAGCATGTCATCCTCCTTCTCCCCAGTAAACTTCATTGGCTCCCAGTTGCCTCTAGGATCAAATATAAAATTCACATATTCTGTGATCCAGTGACATTGGCCTCCTTGCTGTTCATTACCTGACCCCTGGCATTTCCACCAACTCTCTCCCATGCTAGGAATAGTTACTCTTAACTCGATGCCTCCTGGTTTCTATGGCTCTCTTTAAGTCCCAGCTAAAATTCCATCTCCTACAGGAAGCTTTCCCAGTCTCTTTTATTTCTAGTGTCTTCCCTTTGTAGATTATTTCCTGTTTATCTTGTCTTAAGCTTATTTGTACAAGGATGACTGTTCCCTTACAGAGATTGCTTCCCCCATTAAATTATGAACTCCTCAGAGGGCAGGGACTGTCTTTTACCTTTCTTTGAATTTCCACTTAGCACTACCTGGCAAATGGTAAATATTGTAAATAAAAATGCTTATAGATTGACTTTTCTCACATGGCCACCACTCTAGTTCAAACCCTCATTATATCTTACTTGGACTAATATAAGAACTTTCCAATTTGTTTCTCTGTCTTAGGTCTTTTCCCCTTTCCAATCTATCCACACAACTGCCAAAGTGATATTCTAAAGTACATAAGTTTAATCATGTCATTCCAGCTCCTTATTTCCTCTAGGATCAATTATAAGTATCTCTGTTTAGCCTTTCTCACCTGGCCCCAATCTATCTTTCCAACTATATTATAGGACTTCTCTAATTCCAGAGTCTACATTCCAACCTGACTGGTTGCTCCTTGTTGCTCCTCATCTCCTAATTAATTATCCTTTGTCTTTGCACTGGCTAACCCTCTGCCCAGGAGGCATTCCTGCCTCATCCCTACCTCTTAGAATCCCTTGTTTCCTTGAATGTGGCTTATGACACTTTCTATGGAAAACCTTTCCTGGTACTGTTCCTCCCTTCCCCATCCAGTTTCTAGTGCTTGCCCACCAAGAAATTTACCTTGTATTAATTTGTATTTATTTTTGTGTATGTACATGTCTCTTCTGATAGAATATAAGCTCCATCTGTATAGGGATTGCTTTGTTTTCTGTGTTTGTATCCCTAGCACAGTTCCTGACATGTAATAAATACTCAATAAATGCTTATTGATTTATTGACAAGGGTAGCAGAGATCCTATCCCCTCACCTTAATCTGAGTATCCTATAACCATTCTGACTTAGAAGCAGAGTGTACGGCTTGGATGCCAGGTCTCATGAGAATGGCTGGAGACCCCTCCTTGATGACTTTTTCCTCTACTTTTATTAGGGTAGAAGTGTCATGTTCAGTCCTGGTGACTTTTCTGTGATGAATGATAGCGAATGAACAACCCTATAGGCCTTATTCCTATTATTGGCATGCCTTGTGGTATTATTTATGTGGGCTTGTGACACAAAAAGCAACCAAATCAGATGTTTTTCTGAAGTCTGTTTTAGATCTCATCATCTTGAAGCAGACATTTTACTGCTGCCTTGATCTTTTTTTTTTTTAACCCTTACTTTCTGTCTTAGAATTGATGCTGAATATCAGTATAAGAACCGCTTTGATCTTGAGTGAGATTCTCTGGGAATCATTGCTGAGTGATCAGGTATGGTATTCATAAGCAGTAATCACATGCTAGGATCTTGATTTGCCTTCCTACTATTCCTATCCTGATAATTGTGTACATTAAGAAAATATATTTATAATTATTTTTCCCATGGTTACATAATTCATGTTCTCTCCCTCCCCTTTTCCCTCCCCCCTCCAAAAGCTGACAAGCAATTCCACTGGTATACATGTGTTATCACTTGATATCCATTTCCATATTATTCATTTTTATAATAATCTTTTAAAACCAAAACCCCAAATCATGTACCCATATAAACAAGTGATAAACCATATGTTTTTCTTCTGTGTTTCTACTCCCACAGTTCTTTCTCTCAGTGTGGATAGAATTCTTTCTCATAAGTTCCTAGGGATTATTCTGGATGATTGCATTGCTATTAGTAGCAAAATATTACATTTGACCACCCCACAGTGTTTCAGTTAACTGTGTACAATATTCTCCTGGTTCTCTTCATTTTACTCCAATCAGTTCATGGAGGTCTTTCCAGTTCATATAGGAATCAAGCAGTTCATCATTGGTTATAGCACAATAGTATTCCATCACCGTCATATACCACAATTTGTTTAGCCATTCCCCAGTTGAGGAATATTCCCTCATTTTCCAATTTTTTTTGCCACCACAAAGAGCAGTTATGAATATTTTTGTACAAACATTTTTCATTCTTATCTCTTTGGGGTACAAACCCAGTAGTAGTATGGCTGGATCAAAGAATAGGCATTCTTTTAAAGCCCTTTAGCCATAATTCCAAACTGCCTTCCATAATGGGTTGGATCAATTCACAACTCTACCAGCATGCATTAGTATCCCAATTTTTGCCACATCCCCTCCAACATTTATAATTTTCCTTTACCATCATATTGGCCAGTCTGCTAGGTGTGAGATGGTACCTTAGAATTGTTTTGATTTG
Source organism: Gracilinanus agilis (assembly GCF_016433145.1). Classification (NCBI taxonomy): domain Eukaryota; kingdom Metazoa; phylum Chordata; class Mammalia; order Didelphimorphia; family Didelphidae; genus Gracilinanus; species Gracilinanus agilis. The sequence continues at coordinate 189,825,841 of NC_058133.1, forward strand.
CATTTCTCTAATCAGGAGGGCATACTTTCTTAATTATATAAGTAGTGACCTCAGTTCTTCAGTTATCTAGAACCTTGGGCAGCTAGGTGGCTCAGTGGATAGAGTGTTAGGCCTGGAGTCTGGAGGTATTAGATTCAAATCTGGCCTCAGGCATTTCCTAGCTTTGTGACCCTGTGCAAGACACTTAACCCCAAGTGCCTAGCCATTATTGCACTTCTACCTTAGAATCAGTATTAAGGCAGAAGGTAAGGGTTTTTTAAAAAAGATTTCAAGGGTCCCTTCTTCCTGAGCTTTGGGTTTTTTTCTCTATCCCCATTTTTTGTTCTTACTGCCCAAGTTGCATCAGAAGGCTTATGGAGATGGCCCATTGCTAGCTTTGGTTGGGTACAAGATGGGGAAAAGGAAACCAGAGCCCCCGATTGAGGCTCCTGTCCAGTGACCAGAAAGTTAGAAATGATTACTGCTGTTGGCTAGGCCTTCCCTAAGAGCTAGTCTCTCCATTGGGGCCCAGAAATCAGTCAATAAAGATTAGGGAGAGGATATTTTGACGTCCGTCTATGTTGTCAGAAAGCTGTGACAGTGTCCTGGAAGTCATGGCTCCATCTCTCAAGAGATTACTCCTCGCTTACTCTGCTTGGCACCTGTCCTGGAGTCACACCAGTTTTTAGACATAAGGGAAATCTTCACAGAGATCAGTTGTGTTCTGTCTCAGCTTAATGTTGGCAAAACTCCAGGCCCAGCATTCCCTGTGTTTTAGTGGTTGCTTGTTTTGTTTGTGTGAAACCTCTGCATATCTGCAGACTGACTTTTCTTCCATGGGAGAGTAGTTTGAACTACTCTGCTCAGTAGCCTTCAGGAACCTTGCCCACTATCCAAAGGAGAATTTTTGAATAACATAAAGATATAGCACTAGCAGTTGGGCAGATTGAGTGTCAAGAGTATACGTGGCTTCTCCGAAGAGGGAAAAGTATGTTCAGGCTTTTATAATGAGTACTTCTTCTCAACAATTGAGAACAACAACTTATTCCCCCTAAAAGTGGAGCTTTTGCTAAGGTTATATAGCACTTGTGATTCTCTTCCTAGGAGTAGCAGCCCCTACCTTGCAAGAACCACATACTCATTTTTTTAAAACCCTTATGTTCCATTTTAGAATTGATACTAAATATTGGTTCCAAGGCAGAATAAGGGCTTGGAATTAGGGTTAGTTAGAGTTAATTAGAGTAAGGGCTAGCCAATTAGGATTAAGTGACTTGCTCAGGGTCATACAGTTAGGATGTGTCTGAGGTCAGATTTGAACTAAGGATCTCCCAAATCTGTAAGCCTGACTTTATTTCCTGAGCCACCTAGCTGCCCCATGAGCCCCATATTCTTAAAATTCAGACAGTAAATATCTTTAATGATGTTAATATGAGATTCTCCTGACCTCTCCCAGTGCTTCTTGAAAGTGGTCTATGAGCTTGTTTTTTTGATTACTTTGATAACTCTGTTTAGGTAAAATGGATTTCTTTTGTCAACTAGTCAACATTAATTAAGCACCTACTATGTGCCAGGTGCTTTGCTAAGTGCTGAAGATATAAAAAGTGGCAATACTATGTATTTTATACATTTAAAGAGTGATTCTGAGAAGAGGTCTACAGGTTTTACCATATTGCCCAAGATGTCCAGGAAACCCAAAGATTAAGAACCCCATCTCAAGAACTACACCCTGGAAGTCACTGGGGTGTGTAACCTATTAGTTTTTAACTAGCTGAGCCTGAGATCTTTCTGTCCTAGAGACCATGTGTTATGGGTTTTCCTAAATCCCAGGCACATCAGACAATTCCCTTCTTCAAATTTTCCTTTCCTTCTGATTTTGTCTCACAAAATATGCCTATCCTGCCTTTAAAACACTCAGGACATAACAGCTTCCTTTTTCTCCCAGATGACTTTGTAACCAAAATTTGAATTATGGTTCCAAACATAGCTGAATTTTTCAATCAAATCACATTTGAACAATTACTTTTAGTTTACCAAGCATTTTGCTTGTAGTAATCCTGATAGAAATTAAAGCACCAAAATCCATAATTAAGTTTTAATTTTAAACAGTAAATATATGGGCAACCATATTATGCCAGGGCTGGAAACAGGAGGTTCTGGGTTCAAATTTGGCCTCAGAAATTTGCTAGGTGTGTGACCCTAGGAAATTTGCCTGGCCCTCACCACTCTTCTGCTTTGTTGGAAGCAGTGCTTCATATCAATTTTAAGACAGAGAGTAACGGTTTTTAAAAGCAATAAATATATACAGCCACCATGTTGCACTAATGTCTGATCGCCTTGGCCCTCATCATCTGATGTGTTAGTGTTTTTTTACTTGCCTTTTAAAAAGATCTTTTGTTTCAGATTTCCTCTTTTTCCTTTATTTTGCTAATCCTGTTAGGAGAGAAGAAAATAGAAAATAACTACTTGTAGTAGGAACTGGTTTCTCATCATTTCTTTGAGTTTTCATTTTTCATTATGTTGGCTATAAGATTACATATTTGCATTGTTTTTACTCAAGATTATTAAAAATTAGAGTCTAATTTAAGGGTCTCCAGGATACTGCAGCAACAAATTGGGTGGCCAATAATCTTAACTTTTTTTCCTTGGGTTTTCAATTTCTCCTGACTTAATCAGATGAGAGCTACTTTTGTGGGAGGGGAGCAGTTTGTTCTTATTTAGTCACATCCTCTGATTCCACTGAGTTTGGAATCTGGTTAGAGAAATAGGCAGCCCTATTCTTCCAGTTTGTTCTCTATTTCCAAGTATAAGTGAAGGTCATTTCCCATCTTTTCTGAATTATGACATCCTAGCTCAGCTTTCTTCACCCACCATTGGCCTTGATAACAGTAACATTTTTTCGAAGTCCTTTGACTTTTGTTCTTCTTGAATTGATGAGTTGCATCTATCTTTTTGTCTCCCAGGTCTTGCATTATAAACCTTCCACTAAAGAAAACTTTTTAACTGGAAAGTTGTAATGAATTGACAAATGCTGAAGAATGTTTCTTCTGGTTCCCTTTTGGTGATGTCAGCTGCTTCTTGAGATAGGGTGGGTCTCCTTAAGTAAACTATTTTCTCTAAATCAGCTGGTTATACAGGCCATGACAATGCCCTTTAGCCAAATGTCTTTGAAGCAAACCGAAAAGTTGAAAGAGACACCCAGACTGGAATCACTAACCCATTAAGCCAAAAGAGTAATGAGTACAAAGTAGGTGAAATCTTTGGATTAGGGAAAAGTGGATAAAAATAATCAAGTAAGGGAGAGACAGAACCTGCCTTATCTGAGGTTAACTTTGCTTTTTGGTTCAATGATGTTAAATTTGAACTTAGGGAAACATGGGCAGGAAGGGGTTTTTTCAAAGCTCTAGTCTGGGCTGTCTGTTAGTGTCACCTTGGTATATTATGTGGGCTTGTTAACTTACGATTTTGTGGTCAGCAAGAATTTGATTTTTGCTCCAAGAGCCCACGGCATTAGAAGTTTGCTGTCCTCTGAACTTGCAAGGTTTTTTTTTTCTTCCAGTTTAGTTCTGTTTTTTAAATTGAGAAAGGAATTCTCGTTTCCCCCTTTCCTTTAAAAAATTTTTTAGTGTTCTTTTTTCCTTTAAACCCCTTACCCTCTGTCTTATTATCAGTTCTGAGACAGAAGAGTGGTAAGGGCTAGGCAATTGGGGTTATGTGACTTGCCCAAGGTCACACAGCCAGGAATATCTGAGGTCAGATTTGAACCTAGGACCTCCCAACTACAGGCTACCTAACTGACCCTTACAGTACTATTTCTGAGTTTCTCTTTGACTTTTATTGGTCTACACTTCTATTACTGTCTGGAGTATTCAGAATTCTTAGACATGATGACACTTGGAAGGTACCATTCCCTTATTCTTTTTTATTCACCCTACCCACATCCCCAAAGCTAATTGCTTATATGGCCACAATATCTAACTCCTAGGCAGAACTCTTCAAAGGATTGGCATCTGCAAGTCTCCCTCTCTGTAGAAAAGGGCCAGTGATATGGCCATTTTCCTGTTTCATGTTTCACTACTCTTCAGCCACGGATCCAGTATTCCTTCTCATAACTCCTGTCCTTGTTTCTGGGCCAAGCAAGGATTGTTTCCTTGAGGTGGGAGCGGGACCTTTGGAAATAAGGGTAAAGAGGGCATTTGGCTGGTGGTTGAAAGGTGTAGTAACTGACATTTACATAGCACTTTAAGATTTCCAAGGATTCTTTACCTCAGTAACCCTGTGAGAGAGGTGATGTGTTAATGGTTTTGTAGATTAGAAAACTGAGGCTCGGAAAAGTTGTGATTTACTAGTTTCTCAGCTAATCCAATTCAGGTCTCTCCTAATACTGTCTAGCTATGCTCTGCTGTTTCAAGCCTTGCTACTGATTCTTTTTTTACTCTGGAAAATTTGTGGGAAAAAAAAGATCAAGGGCATTGTGGTATAGTAGAAAGTGCATTGGGTTTTGTTTGCCAGTATGCCAGGGGTAGAGAAGTTGGATTTGAAATATAGCTCAGTAGACAGATCCCTTTACTTCTCTGCCCATCTACTCTGTCGTTTGGAAAAGAGGGGATTTGATTAGACTTGCTGTAAAGAAAAACTTCCCAATCTTTCTTTAGGTTGTCCAAAAGTGGGATTGGCTACCTCAGGACTTAGTGCTTCTAGGATCAATTATTCACTCCTATCATTAGCTTTTAAAATCCTTCCTAGCCTGCCCCCAGTCTGTCTTTCCAGACTTGTGCTACATTATTCCCTTCCTGCTCTTGTGATGTGAACACCCTGGCCTTCTTGCTATTCCTCCCACATCACACTTAACAGACCATAGTCATGCCCAGAATACCCTCCCTCTTCACCTCTGCCTCATAAAATCTTTTCAAGACAAAGCTCAAGGACTAACTTTGACATAAAGCTTTTCCTCTACTACCAAACTGTTATGTATTTACTTAGTATTTTTTGTATTCTCTTTAAATTCAGATTGTACTTCCATTTGTCTCAGAATGTTAAGATCCTTGAAAGTAAGGATTATGTCATTCTTTTGTATTCCCTCTGCCTAGCACCTAGATGAATCAGTACTTGCTCATGGTGGTGGGTTTTTACCTTTACTGATGCTATCAGGCTGAAACTGGGTGATCTCTTCTTGCTGGGGAAATCTTAGGATTTTTGAGAGGCAGTTAGGTGGCCTAGTGAATAAAGCACCAGGCCCTGAGTCTACAGGTCCTGGGTTCAAATCTAGCCTCAGATACTTCCTAGCTAAGTGAGCCCAGAAAGGTCACTTTTTGCCATTCTTCTGTCTTATAATTGATACTAAGACAAAAGGTAAGCGTTTTTTTTTAAAAGAAAGAAAAGAATTTTTGGTCAAGTTGAGGTTGCACTAAGTGATCTATGAGATTACCTTCCAATTTGTGCTCTGGTTTTATGATTACATCACTAATACCCCTTCCAGCTCTAAATTCTATAATCTCATGAATTATTTGCTCTTGCCTTGTCACTCAAGATAAATTTTGGCCCTCCTATCCTTTTGGTTGCCAGGATAAATTTGTTGGACTTCATCAAAGTCACCTTCACTGTCCTACTTTTGCTTAGGGGAGAGATGGATTCATGAGAAGCCATAAAACTTGTCTACCTTCTCCCATGTGAGAACTAAATGGAATCACTTTTATCATCATTTGACTTCTAGGCAAGCATGTGTTTACAAGGCAGGGAATATACCCTTTTCTCCCAATCTGTCAGGTCAGGGTTAGGGGATTTATTCTAGGCAGTATATGACTATAAGATTTCCAACCTGCCCTTCAAGGCAAGATCCACTTCCTTGGTGATTACTTTCTGAACATTTGACTCCTCTCCTCACATGATCACTAGGTGGTGCCAGGAAAAACCACGAGGCAGTGATCATAAAAAGTGCTGGGTGCGTGTTTGTGTGTTCTCTCAAATGTGTGGATTTAACCGTGGAAGGCAGTACAAGGGTCCAGGGAAAAATTACCAGCTGCCTTTGTGCTAGCTGAAGGGATGGAGGTAGGACAGAGCAATGGGAAGAGGGCTGGTTTTAGCATCAGAGGAGTTCAATTTGAATCTTGACTCAAACACTTATTAACCAATCAGTAGTTAAAACATTTATTAAAGTGCTTAAATAGTCTCTGCTCTCTTACTTGGTATAAATTGGATAATTTTGATTACATTAAATTTAAAAGTTTTTGCACAAAGAAAACCAATGCAACCAAGATTAGTAGGAAAGCAGGAAACGAGAAAAAATTTTACATAGGCTCTGTTAAAGGCCTCATATCTCAAATATATATAGAGAGAATGGAGTCAAATTTATAAGAATAAAAACAAATCAAAGCTAACTATAGTCATATAAAAAATGCTCTAAATCACTATTGATTAGAGAAATAATAATTAAGAGGTACCACCTCATACCTTTCAGATTGGCCAGCATGACAGTAAAGGAAAATGATAAATGTTGGAGAGTATGTGGCAAAATTGGGACACTAATGCTTTACTGTTGGAGTTGTGAACTGATCCAACCATTCTGGAGGTCAATTTGGAACTATGCCCAAAGGGCTATAAAACAGTGCATACCCTTTGATCCAGTAATCACTTCAGGTCTGTATCCCAAAGAAGTTTTTAAAAAGGGGCGGGGGCTTACTTCTACAAAAACATTTATAGCTTCTCTTTTTGTGGTGGCAAAGATTTGGAAATTGAAGGGATGTCCATCAGTTGGAGAATGGCTGAACAAATTGTGGTATATGATGGTGAAAGAATACTGTTGTTCTGTAAGAAATGATAAACAAGATGATCTACATGAACTGATGCAGAGTGAAATAAGCAGAACTATGAGAACATTGTACACAGTAACAGCAATATTGTGGAATGATCAGTTGTGATAGACTTAACTACTTTCAGCAATACAGTGATTCAGGACAATTCTGAGGGACTTATGATGAGGATTGCTATCCACCAGAGAAAGAATTGTTGGAGATGTAATGCAGATCAAAGCATACCATTTTTCACTTTAGTTTATTTGGGTTTTTATTTTGGGGTTCTGGTTTTATATGATTATTCTGTTACAAAAATGAACATTATGAAAATTTCTTTTGCATGATGATACATGTGTAACCCAGATTGAACTGCTTGCCAGTTCTGGGAGGGAGGGAGACAATTTGGATTATATGACTTTGGGAAACTTATGTGGAAATTTGTTATTATATGTAATTGGTAAATTAAAATATCTTTATAATAAAATATATACATAGATATATAAAGTCTTAATTGAAGGCCATCAGATTTGGCAGTTAAAAGATCATTGCTGGAGCAGCTAAATGGCTCAGTGGATAGAGAGCCAGGTCTGGAGACAAAAGGACCTGGGTTTAAATGTGGCCTCAGACACTTGCTAGTTGTGTGACCTTGAGCAAGTCACTTAACCTCAGTTGCCTAGCCCTTGATTTGATACTAAGCCAGAAAATAAAGGTTTTAAAAAATCGTTGGTATCTTTGGCATGAACAGTTTCGGTTGAATGATGAGGTCAGAAAGGGCTGAGAGATGAGTGGGAGAAGAGGAAGTGGAGGGAAGCAACTTGTGTAAATAGCTTTTTCTATGAATTTGAGCAATAGAGGAGGACGTGATAGGATCTGGTGAAGGATTTTAAAGAATGATGGAAACCTGGACATGAATGAAAGCAGCAGAGAAGGAACCAGTTAGGAGGGAATGATTATAGGGACAGTTTGCTGAAGAAGGTGGGAGGGAAGGAGGATCAAGGGCACAAGTAGAAGGATGAATCTCGGAAAGGATAAGAGCCACCTAGTTATCAAAGCCTGGAACAAAAGGAGAAAGACTTGGTGATGGGGGCAGTGGGTTTTGAGATGAAGAGAAGGGAGGAGAGAAAGGTCACAGTGAATGGTCTCAATTTTCTCAGAATAATTCTAGATCCTCATCTTTGGGTGCCATAGAGAATAGAGGTTTGAAATATCCTCTATGGGAGTAGAATAGGAAATTAATTGGGGAGAAATAAAAGGATTGCCTAGTTATAATGATTCCCCAATCCAAAATGAAATTACTTACGTTTTCAGTATATGCAGTCAACTTGGATGACTTTTCCAACTTGCATTCATTAGTGTGCAGGTAGAAGAGGAGGCAGATGGTAGAAGTAATCCAGAGTTAGGGTTGGGCAAAGGACTCAAAGTAATTGAACAGAGGGGATGCGATTTGAGAGTAGACAATATGGGGTTAATGAAGGGAAGAAAGTGAAGTCAGCAGTAGAAGTGGCCTGAAAAAAGTGCTTAGGAGACAGGATTTGGAGAGCATCATAGAAAGAATAGGTTTAGGAGAAATAAAGCACAGGGTAGTAAGATGGAGGTTATGGTCAAAGGCAAGCTTGGGCCTCCGTTTCCTTATCTGTAAAACAAGGAACATTGGTTTAACTCTAAAATTCTTCCAGGCTCTCAAATCTATGATTCTCTATTCTCTTAATCGTATCTTTTTAATGGCATTAGACATTTAAAAAAATAAACTAGGAGTTTGGAAGACCTGATCCTTTAAGTGTTTGAAGACCTCATTGGTTTAATAGGGATGACCAAGAAGGAAGCTGTTTATTTCTCTTCCTCACCTGGTTCTAGGATGTGGATTTTATTACCCAAGAGGCCATCCTCTCTACCTTTTTGGTTTCTGTTTAAATAAAGAGTTCTAGTCAGAGTTGGGGATTTCTTCATTGAAAGTCCTGAAAGCTCTACTGTTACAAGGTTACATGGTCTGTCTCATCAGCTCCCCATTACCTGTGCCTTATCTAGTTTGTAGATTATCTCTAAACAAATGTTTAAAATTCTTAAATGTTACCTCTGACTACTGAACATACTGCTGAGTAACTTTACTGTGTCAGTGTATGCTGAGGATATTCTTTTTATTTCTTAATTTTCCAACAATTAATTAAGAATCTTTTTCCTTGGTTACATGATTCATGTTCTTTCCCTCCCCTCCTCACTCCCCCTCCTGTAGCCAACAAGTAATTCCACTGGGTTTTACATGTATCATTGATCAAGACCTATTTCCATATTATTATTTGCAATAGAGTGATCATTTAGAGTCTACTTCCCCAGTCGTATCCCCATCGAACCATGTGATCAAGCAAATGTTTTTCTTCTGTGTTTCTACTCCCACAGTTCTTTCTCTGGATGTAGACAATGTTCTTTCTTATAAGTCCTTCAGAATTGTCCTGGATCATTGCATTGCTGCTAGTAGAAAAGTCCATTACGTTCGATTGTGCCACAGTGTGTGAGTCTCTGTGTACAATGTTCTCTTGGTTCTGCTCCTTTCACTCTGCATCAATTTCTGGAGGTCCTTCCAGTTCACATGGAATTCTTCCAGTTCATTATTCCTTTTAGCACAGTAGTGTTTCATCACCAACAGATACCAGAATTTGTTCAGCCATTCCCCAATTGAAAGGCATATAGCCATCTCAAGAAGGGCAGAAATGCCTTTCAAAGCAAAATATGCCATCACTTATGTGAAAACACTAGATGTTGAACCAAAGAACTTCTGAGTGAGAATGTGATTGAAAATTACATTTGATCACTTCAGTAGACACATCCAGAGTGACAGTAAAGTGGTTCTTCAGCATTTAAAAACTGTACATCTGCAACTGATTTCAATCCATCAGCCAAAAGATGCATTTATGCTATAGCTATTACATTTTCAGAAGAGTTTAAATTACAAAACTTGAGAGAGCTTCAAAGCAAGTCTTAATCTAACCACCCTGATCTTGATGGCCCAGTTAAAATATAAGATGCTTAGGGGTTTCCGGGTTAAGATGGCGACAGAGTAAGAAGCAGCTCTTAACCTCTCCTGACCTAAACACACAAAACTCCTCAAGGGGACATAAAAACAAGTCCAGACGAACGGAGGAACCCCACAACAGGGCACAGCGTGGAAGCTTTTACACAGAGAAAATCCAGACAACCGAGCAAACAGAGGAGGAGAACAAACAACCATCCAGACCCTCCCCAAATAAGGAAAACTCC